>NC_082647.1:70913700-71216730 GCF_028023285.1 Balaenoptera ricei
TCTTGGATAAGTGGCCATATGTACGAAACATCCTATGGGACCTAACAGCACGCTTTCCTCTACCCACCAGAGCATGTGCTCTAGGCATGACTCCTACCTGGTCTGTGTGGGCTTTTCTGTTGTGGCGGGCTGACTGATGTGGGTGTGCTGGTAGGCATGGCTGACCCTCTGCTTGGTTGGTTGCCAGCCCTTCCTAGTGCTGAGACTGCCGGTCACTGGTGGGTGGGGCCATGTCCTGGGGCAGCTTGGGGGTTCAGGAAGGGTTTGGCTGCTGCAGCCAGCTGGTAGATGGGACTGTATCCCTGTGTAGCTAGCTGCTTGGCCAGGGGTGGTGGCCGGGGAGGGGCGTAGACCAGGTGCTGACTGGCTGGTGGGCAGGTTTGGGTCCCAGCACTAATAAGCTAAAGGGAGGGCTCCAAAATGTTGCTTGCCAGCACCGGTGTCCTTGTGGTAGAATAAGCTCCCTAAAATAGCTGCCACCAGGGTGGCTGTCCCCAGCATAAGTCCCAGTTGCCTCCTGCCTCTCTGGAGGCTCTCTAAGATCAGCAAGTGGGTCTGACTCAGGCTCCTTTCCAATTACTGCTTCTTCCCTAGGTTGCAGAGTGTGTGGGATTTGTGTGTGCCCTTTAAGAGTGGAGTCTCTCTTTCCTACAGCTCTCTGGTTCTCCCCAAAGCAAGCCTCACTGTCCTTCAAAGCCAAACATTTTGGGGGTTCATCTTCTTGGTGCAGGATGCCCTGGGCTGGAGAGCCTGATGTTAGGCTAGGACTCCTTGCTCCTTGGGGAGATCCTCTGCAATTGTGATTATCCTTCCTTTGTAGGTCTTCTACCTCGGGATGTGGGTCTTGACTGTATCACGTCTCCACCCCTCCTACCCATCTTGTTGTGGTTCCTTCTTTATATCTTTAGTTGTAGAAGATCTTTTCTGCTAGTCTTCAGGTCATTCTTTTTTTTTTTTTTTTTTTAAAGGAATTCCTTTATTTTTATTATTTATTTATTTATTTATTTATTTATTTTTGGCTGTGTTGGGTCTTCGTTTCTGTGCGAGGGCTTTCCATTCTTATCTATAGTTGTTCTGTAAGTAGTTGTAATTTTGGTAAGCCCCGGGGAGGAGGTGAGATCAGGGTCTTCCAACTCTGCCATCTTGGCCACTCCCTTAAAGCTTCTATTTTAGAATTGGATATCCTTATCTTTTGTGTGTGTGTGTGCACATGCACAATTAGAAAACATGAGAGACACATTTTGGGGTGGTTCAGGCTATGACAGGCAGGCAGTAGTGGGCTCAGGAATCCTGGCCATTCATCTTGGACATAGTATTACAATCATGTAACTCTCTCTCATAGAGCTTTGTCTATGGCACTTAATACTTTCTTGTTTTACTCTCACATATTCAAGCTTTATCTTCTTTATTAGGCTAAAAGCTAGTTGGGGACTGGATCTATCTCTGATTCACCTTTAATTCCCAACAGTGCTTACCCATAATAGCAACTCAAATATTTGTTAACAGATACTTCTTATATCAACATTTACACAAGCCCCGAGGAAATATTCAAGATAAATTGACAACTAGTTCTTTGATAGAGCACCTTTGATTGGATATCTATAGAGTTAAAGATTAGAATTGATGTCCCAGTAGTACCTGCATTTTTCAAAAAACATTTTATTTTAGTAAATTAGACACACACAAAAATAAATAGAAAAGCATGAGGAGCCTGATTCACTCATCACCAAGCTTCAATAATTATCCACATATGAACAATCTTATTTCATCTATACTCCTACCCAGTCTCCCCAAACCCACTCAGATTATTTTGAAACAATCCAAGACATCATTTCACTTCAGCTACAAATATTTTATAATACTAAATATATGTTAAATGCACAAATTTTTAAGTTCACTATGTAATATTCTTCTGAGGGGATAAACATTATCATAATGTGTTATTGGGCTAAATTGGTTAAGTTTTATAGAGTTCAGTTTTGGACCTTCAGAAGCGCACTGTGAGCCCCATGGTGAGGCAGTTGGAGTTGTGATGACTCAGCTATACAAGATGTCATGATGGAAGAGCTTAAAATATAACAAAGTAAAGTTCCATGTGTTCCTTGTCACTCTGATTTAAGTGCTAACATTCCAAAGTGGAATCAGTTTTTCCAGACCAAGCTCAAGTTTAGTAATAAATTGTGTGGCCAACACTCCAAGTGGCACCTAGTCTTGGATCTGCCACAGACACCATTCCTAACATCTGGAATGGTTAAAGAGTGACCCCCCCCACCCCCCGCCAAGAAATCACAGTGAAAATCCAAGTGGAGGGAGGATCACAAACTCTGGTGTCCTCATGTGTATCAGTCTGCCAATCAATCACAGCAGGGCTCCCTGTGACTCATCTCAGTGGAATCACCATAATTTCTAAGCAACTCCTGAAAATTCTGTTAAAAATCCTTATGGGCATCACGTTTGTATCTCCACATTTAGCAGTGTGTCTATAGATGCATAGTAGGTACTTGAAATCTTTATGCTCCGTGCAAGGGTGAGTGGAAATAGGATGGCACTTAGAAATCAGAGCAGCAATGGGCACATTGAAGCATTTCATGAAATATTGCTTAACTGGTTATTTTTAGAAAATTCAGCAGAGACATATTTTTGGCCTGTGGCAAACAGCCAAAATGATGGATGATTGTGTTTTAACATTACATGGTCAATATATGTATATACACACTTTGGATAGCTTTGCATAAAACAGGTGTATTTGAGATGTGTAATGGGTACACAGTAGCAGGGTACATAGTACCTATATAGTACTATGTACCCTGTATATAGTACATAGTACTATGGGTACATAGTAGCAGGTGGGGGACTGGCTCCTAAGTGGTCAGAGGAAATCATGTTAATGGAATCCTTCCAGCAGAGGCACTGATAAGAATAGATCCCCCTGGGGATTTCTCTTGGCTGAGAGCAGTAAGAGGTCATATTACCACTCACAGTATTGTAATGGGAGAGAATAGGGAAAGAGTGTGACACAGGTTTGTGATACAGAAAAGTTCTCTGTGATCATGTAATCCCAGGGTTCTTATTTAAATTATCCTCATGTAGATTTTTATATTCTTCAGAATTAATGGAATTATTACAATTATTAGAGATGAGGGCAGAGGGTGTTGACATATTTGATGAAGGTAAATGAATCCTGCCTGTCAATCACTTTTCTTCCATGTGGGCTAAAAGGACTAGGAAGGGATCACTTTATTAGTAACTGTAGCAAAGTCCATTACTGCAAAGTAGAACTCGGGTCAAAGGCCAAGTTAGAGTATACGACAGTTTAGAGGTCCAAGTTAAACTTCCTCTTCCATCCACCTTCTCCTACTCCCTTCCAAAACTTGGGACTAGTATGTCTAGGTATGCCCAGGGACGGAGAAGGATGGACAGCTTTGGATGGGGCTGTATGAAATATGGGAGCGAGAATGGTCACAGGCCACCAAATGGATGTTCCAACTCCGCTCTTTAATTCTGCTACAGGGAGAGCAAGAGTAGTTTTAGAGGGGCATGATTCATAAGTCTTTGCCTTGTAAGGCATAGCAATCCTGCTCAGGAATCACCATGACCCATTGATACCTCCTCTTCTGACCAACCTGATTAGCAACTTCTTCTATTTGGTGGATGGGAGCTGGAAGGGAGGTGGGCAGAGACACAAAGGGTATCTGATTGTAGCTTCCCTTTCGTTATTTATTAGTAGTTAAAAGTTATGCCACAGTAAATCATTGCCTGTAACTAATGTTTCTCCCGGCTCACCAGAGAAATAAGGTCACCACACATCTACATAGATTTTGTGGGTTTAATACTTATATCCACTAATGAAGAAACTCCGTTGCCCTGAACATTACCGCCAAGGATTTCTGGATGCAGCTAAATCACGTGTACAACACTTCCGTAGTATCTATCCTCTGTATTTTGCTGCTCAAAGAAGTGTTACCTCTGCTTTTTTTCCAGACAGTTCCCTTTTGGTGTCCCTTGTGTTCTAAAGGTATCAAAATTTCCTGGTAGTCTGTGGTGGAGTAAAGACGAAAGGCTCTTTTCTGTTAGATTTACACTGTACTACAGGCCCGAGTCAGTGCTGCTTGGACTCAGGTGGTTAATAAAACTAATCTTATGTTCTTACTTGAAACCCTCTTTCAGACTAGGACTCAAATATGTGTTCAGGCTCTGCTACATATCGGTTGAAGTACCAGCCATATGTGTGGTACTCAAAATCACTTTACCTCTTTTGACAGGTTTTGTCACTGGGTCACAGCCTCTACCTGACTGTTGCTTTTCTTTCTGTAGAGAATATTCTGCAGAGAGCTTCATTTGCCTTCCTGAAAACAAATCTCTACTGGGTCACATTTAGTTGAAGCTCAGCAGTTGGTCAGCATTGAACAAAGCTTCAGTTTGTTCTCTCCTAGAGTCTTTTCAGGCCCATTGCAAACGACCTCGTGAAGGCTTCTCCCATCTGTCTATTTATCTGATGTGCTCAGACTCTGAATCCCAAATCAGGCTCAGCTAGGACATCACTGGAGGTGACTGCTGTACCTTCTTTTTCTTAGACCTGTCACTCAAACACCCCACACACCTGACTTCGACCTCCAGATTTATCAGGGTTACACTTGCACACCCACTTTAGCAGCTGTGGTCCGCCATTTTGGCGCATGGACTGCTCCAGAATTTAGGATTTGGAGGGAATCTTATCCTTGATTTAATTTTAAATTTGGCACTAGGTTCCCTGTGTCTTATTTTCTGTCTGCCTGTCTCTCTCTTTGTATTTGATCCCTTATAAAATTATAACATTGGACTCTTTTTTTCCAGGGCTGTAACCTATCACCTTAAGCACTCTAAAATGTATTTAGAAGTAACTATTTTTTATCATTTGCCTTTTATATACATAAAATGTTTACTCTAATTACATAAACTTTTTGTACTTATTTTAGTTTCTCAGTTTTAGATAATTCACACATTTTATTTGCATTGTGCTTAATTTTTATAAGCATAAAAATTTTTATATTTGTAAATTATTTACTTATATATCATATACATTTATTTAATATTTCTTCTGGGGGTCTAAAATCCCCATCTAATGGAAGAAAATGATAGACTGAATCATTTCTAACTCCTTTTACAGCCTGAAAATTCTGTTTATTCTTTGAACCTTGCCACTAGCCTCTCATTACTCTTGTTTCTAAATTAAAATAATGGGATTAATTGACCAGAAACTCTTAGCCCAGTTATAAAATTTTAATGACTGATGCTTTTAGGTTGCAAACATATACACTTTTATATAAGAATAAAGTATATGTTTGGGGTCTGTGATTGGATATTAGGCATGTAATTGAGAATGCCTACCATAACATTTTTACAAAATTGCATACTTCTTATTTTCCAAGAGTAAGCAATTAGATTTTTAACCATGTGTTCTGTTGGCATGGGGGGATTGGGAGCCTCCTAAATCTGAATGTAAGGAATGTACTACTAAAGGAAGTAAACGGACTTGGAAAAATTGCTTCTTAAAAATCTCACAACTATAGCACAGAAAGGGTATTTTGAGGAAGCGCTACTAGGTGGGAGAAAAAGTGTTGTAGGCAGTGCTTTGAAGAAATGAAATTACACAGTTGCTCCTGCCTTTTTACAAACATTTGTCTTACTCTGGAGATATGGCCCAGGGAGGGGTGTGCATCAGCACTTAAGAAACAGATGGCCATCCTAATAGCTATCCTGGGGATGGGCTGGACTTAGGGCACAATGAAAGCTGCAGAGAGGGGCCTGGCAAAACTCTATTTTGAGTCTACAAAGTAAATGCTAAACTATGTAGTGAATCACGGGCTTTTGGATGTCCAATAAAGGCAGCTGAAATCATAGACTTGGAATTAGCAAGAACTAATGGATGGAAGAAGATAGCTGGGTGTATATATTTTTTCTTTTTTTTTCCTGGAACAATAAGAGTTTAATGGGCCAGTTGTCCTCTTATTTCTTTCTGGAACTGAGATTTTACTGTGTGGATTCCTAAGTTTGTTCATCCAAGGAATTTGGATTAAACGTTTCCCATAATATAAAGACATTTTATGAGGATTAAGGTAATGTGAACAGGATAAAATACCAGACTTATAGAGCTGGAGGATGTTAGAGATTCTAGTCCAAATGCCTCCATCACATGATGCCTGGAATACGAAGGTCATTCTGCAAATGGCAGGGCTGGGGCTAAAACTCAAGTTCTTACCTCTGTTAAACCACACATTTTTGTTTGTTTGTTTTTGTTAGTCTAAAAAAGGGGAAAGATGACCAGAAAGATATGAAACACCTGTGTTATTACGTATCAGTATGGAAACGGCTTGTTCCAACTTTGGGGCCAATTTCCTAGAGTTAGTGAATGTCCTCTGATAAATATTTTCCTTCAGTGAAGTGAAGAACTGATAAATGACAGACAAGTGAGTACAGAGACTATCTGTTTGCCTCTAAATGTTTTATAATCAATGATATCAGAAAGCCTATCAAACTGAAGAGGTTCGGGATGTGGAAATTCATCTCCTTGGGTTCAAGTGTTGGCTTTGATCCTTTCAAGCTTGACTGCCTTTGACAATTTTCTTAACCTTTTTTTCCTGGATAAATTGGGGATAATCATGGTACCTATCTCATTTGTCAATCATTAGATGAATAAATGCATGTCAAGTATCTGACACAGCATAACTGGCACATTTTAAGTGTTCAAATAATAGTTATTATTATGTTTCTAATTTAAAAAAATAGACTCCATAAACAAAATAAAATAGATTAAAGCAAGCAAACAAAACCAATACCAAATTGATGTGATATATGCCATGGTAGAGAATTATGGAATCACAGAGGAGAGGCATTTGATCCAGGTTTGGAGCAAAAATTAAAAACTCATGATCTCTTCACACATTCTAAATGATTTCTCTTCCAGTGTTTCCTGCTCCGCACCCACTCCTACTCCCCAAATCTTAATCTCATCCAGAGTTTCTTATCTCAGTGGTTGCTAAAGTCAGGAACATAAGGATTACCTTAGACAGATTTGCATTTCTTATCTCCTGGCATAATATCTTTTTTCCCCCTTAATTTTGTATCCTGCTTCGTTCAATTATTTTGATACTTTTGACACATTAGAATGTTAAAAAATACTGTAAAATTCATTTTTAAGAATTGATAACATACTCTTGGTGGATATTCCATCCTTTATTAGCCACTTTCTAACCCTATTGTGGAAATCATTTCATAATATATATGTGTATCATCAAATTATCACATTGTACACCTTAAACTTACACAATATTTTATGTCAATTATACCTCAATAAAACTGGGGAAAAGATGGTTAAAATCTTGTAGCAGGAGCCAGTAGTCTTCAGTCTTCAAGTTTTTTGCTGTTTCTTGGACTTACCTTGATCCACATATATTATTTCAGCAGGTTGTTTTGTAGGCTGGTCTTTCTGGGGCCTCATTGTTGGTCTTCCTGTTTCTTCTCTCTCTCATCTCTACTCTTTTATTTGTATTTTTTTCCCCTTTATCCAGAAATTCTTGCAGGGAAAGAAATGAGTGTTTAGGGTGGTATTACAAGGAAATCAGACCACCCTTGATAAAGTAATCCCTGCCCCATTCGTCTGTTGGAATATGTTCGCAAAAAGGGGTGATAGACTACTTTGTGTATTGTAAGTACATTACTGATTGCATCATGAAATCATGCAGGAAAACATATTTTAGTTTTTTGGAGAAAGTTGTAGAAATAATTGGAGGCAGAATGAAAGAGGTTTGGGAAGTGATAGAGGAGTACTAGGAGTTGGGCACTGGCAGAAATTTTATATCAATATCTCTCTAAACTACCAAAGAAGATTCTTTAACAAGATAGATACAAAATAAAATTAGATAGAATAAAATAAAAGTGTTGGTTTTCAACTTGTTTGCTTACCTTCAGTCTCTCACTATATGTAATAACTATAACATCTTCTATCTTTCCAAGTATATAAAAATGATTATTAAATGGCTTATTAGTTATAGAACTTATGAGAAGTATTATGAGTTTCCAAAATACTAATACAAAAAAGGCTTAAGATATAAGCTGTAGAATTTAAAATATGTGATAGTGAGCCATTCCTATGAAGAAAGCATGTTGTTACAACCAAAATGTGTGTGCTCTGACATCTGCTAAGTTATCCCTGCATCCAAATAAAAGGAAGGCAAGCTCCATAAAATTCGGAATCAGTCAAATCATAGCCAAAAAGTTTTAATGTGACCCGTTGTTTTGCATTATGTAGACAAGAAAACCATCTGCTTTTCCAAATGGTGGCATAGATGACATTAGAGTCATTGCATCTTGGCCCTGGGTCATAAAACTGGCTGCATCACCCCTATGGCACCTTCCTGCACAAGGACATGACTGATGCTCGAGGTTCCCAGGGTCTACATCTTAACCCATCACCTGTTCCCCATGTACACACTCTGGCTCTGTGGTTGGTCCTGAACTCTTCCTGCTTCTCCTTAGACTTTCCCTGGAATGTGGAAACTGCCTTTACTCTTCTAGAACTGCCTCTCATTTTCTCTTTTGAGTCCAAATCTGTACTTGCCCCTTTAGATTCTACCATTGCAACCAGGTTTAGCCGGAGCCCATAAGTCTGCTAGGGTGTCAGTACCTTCCTGCTGTTAGAATTCCTGATTGTTTTACACTTTGTATAAACTGGCCTTTCTCACTGAAGCTTCCCCCATACCCTCCCTTGTGCACTGTCACCGATAACATATACACCCACACCCACTTAAAAAATATTCTTTTTGTAAACTTTTTCTTCCACTGTTCCTTCTGTCTGGAAAACTTTCTCCTCCTCCATCTCAAAGCATGTCTACTTATTAACTGATCATATGTCATTTCTCCATGAAGCCTTCCTGGATTCCCCAAGATGAATTTAGACTTTCTATTCACCTATGTACCTGTCCATGAATTTCTTCTCCCATAGCACAGTGTACGTATTCTTATTACCTTGTTTTTGAAACACTACTTTGGATTGGTTTTCTGTTTGTTATGGCTGTAGGTGTCCGTTTCCCTGACCAAGTTATGATTCTGAAGGACTAAGGCTGTCACTCATTTTTATATCCCCACAGAACCTAACATAGTGCCTTGCAAGCCACTGCCATTCAGAAAATTTCCGTGGAATTTGTTAGAAACAGGGAACAAAATAAGACTGATCAATCAAATTTGAAGGTTGATGTTGATAGACATTTATCAGTTGGTTCACAGTGGGTGCATGGATAGGTATGGGTGGCTATTTTCTAACAATATTTTAAAATATTGGTTTCAGATGTTTTGAGGGGAGTATAATAGAACAGACTACTATAAATATTGCTGCTTATATACCAGGCACATAGTTTTAAGATTTAGTCTCCCTTCCTCTCTTTTTCTCCCAGTATTATGGATTGGAAAAGACTTCTTACCAAATAGCCTCCTCATCAGTTTTCAAACATAAGTGTATTGATAGGAAACAAAATCCTTGTGTTTTTAATTCTTAAATACTAACATTCATAAAATATTACTTGAGTATAACTTAATGTCTTAGAACACTTTGAGCCTTTGAACCTGGAAATTACTTCCCAGGGGAACAGTAAAATGGTATTCTTTATGATTGCTTTTCAAAATCTAGGACCCAATAAGTTAGCAGATTCTAAACTTGGCAGGCCAATCTCTACTATTCCTAGTGGGAAGTATTTTGGTTTTAACTTCCTTTGGAAAATCTCCCAAGCTGGAGGGGAAGTAAACATACTTCAAGAACCAAGACTCCGTTTAGAAATTCAATTTTAAAATATTTTTTCAGGAATTCTGGCTCTGACTCTTTTTAAATTTTTTCTCCTGTTAATCAACATGTCATCTCTCTCTTGTCAGCTGCCATAAACCACCCTTTTCCTGGGCTTCTAGGGATTTGAAACATTTTGGCCGTCTAAAGAGGAAAATGGGTGGGAGAAACTCACAAAGAGGTCGAGAAATGATGTTTTCACTTCCTAATATTTTTGGCCAGATCGGTTTTCTGTGTGGGAGGAAAAACCTCTGGAATCATTTCAAGTACTCCACTGAGATTCAGACTCATTGGGCTGGACTCATTAAATCGACAAATATTTAGCATGTGCTGGGAGTTTTAGTCGACATAGAACTTTAAAAACGGTCCACACTCTTAAAACACTTAGATATAATTGTGGAGATAAAATGTTTGCAACCTATTGATATAATGGCAATATAACAGGCTTGCATAACTCAAAAAAGTACACACTCAGTTTCCAGGTGTATGGTAAAGACAGAAAAAGAAGAGTTCAGAGCATGAGGGATCTTTGTAGATACCTGGTAACATGGGGATCAGCTCTGTCTCCAGAGGAAATGGAGACCTGTAAGAATGTATCACAGAAGATGAGTATTTGGGTTTTCAAGGATCATTAATAATGATAACTATTATTATTTGTCTATCTACTGTGTGCTATATGCTCTGCGTATATTCCCTCTACTCTCAACAACTGTGCAAAGTGGATATTCTATGATTTTATAATGTCTTTTATTTTGTTTGACTGGAAGCTCCATGGGAACAGGGATGGATTTATCTGCTTTTGTTCATCTTTGTTTCCTTAATCTTAGTACAGTGGCTGGCAGATAAAAAGTACCTCATAATTATTTCTGGACAACAGATGAGAAAACTGAGCATCTGAGCTGAAGTAACTGACCCAAACTCTCAGTGCCAGTAAGTGGTGAAGCTGGGATTTCCACTTGTCTATGGGATCACGAAGTCTTAGGTCTACTGTGGTGTAATGTACTTCAGTGATGACTGTGATTTCAAGAGTTGGAGAGAAATGAGAAGACCATGCCAGGTTGGAGCATTAGCACGAGGAAGATCACAGAGGGATAACTAATAGATTGATTTAGCGATGGTAGTTATAGGCAAACTGGAAAAAACAGGTTGGGGTCAGATTCTATAAAACTTTATACATCAGGCCTAAAATGTTTCAATTTTCTTTCAGTTGGTGGAAAATGATAAAAGGTTTTCAAACAAGGGAAACAATGATCAAAGCAGCACTTTAGGAAAATTCATGCAGCAGCTGTGCAAAGGAAGTTTTGGAAGGATAGGCTGAAAGCTGAGGCCAGTGGGGAAGACTGTTCCAACTGCTTTAGCTGGAAGTGACAGATACACAATCTAGGGTAACTGAAGTTCTCCAGGGGTATGGGTCCTTTGTCAGATCAGTGAAGATGGAAATAACGGGGGTATGCAGGACATAATCTAAAAGAAATATCTTCAGGCGCTTAAAAAGTGGGAAAATTTAAAGACAACTGTATTGTAAGCCTCTGTAACTGGGCAAATGATGGTACCATTGGGAAGGCAGAATAATAATCTTTTTAGTGGAATTCAGTTTTAAACCTATTACAATTGGGATGAATGACACATTCAGTGGGAAGGAATTTAAATATTCAGGACTGGTACTAATATTAGAGGTTAGAAGTTGAATTATAGGACAAAGACCTAGTGGAAATAACAGAAACCATGGTAGTGAATGAGGAGAAACAAGGATTGGTGTTAAAGAGAAGTTGCATTAAAAAAGCGAATTGCTTCTTTTTGATAAACACTGATATTGAACTATAAATAATAAGATGTACACATTTTAAGCGTACAGCTCAGTGAAATTTTACTAAGTGATGCACTCATGTAACACCCAAAGATTGTGATCTAGAATATCACCACCATCCTAGAAGCCTATCTAAAAATAATCCTCCCCCAAAAGGTAGCCATTATTATGATCTCTCTCACTAGAGATGTTTGGGAACCTTGTGTGATTGAAACTATACAGTATGGTGTGTACTCTTTTGTGTCTGGCTTCTTGTGCTCAACATTATGGTTGTGAGATGTATCTTTTCTACTTTGACCCATGGGTTATTCAGAAACGTATTGCTTAATTTTGACAAATTTGGAAGTTTTCTAGCTTTCTTTCTGTTACTGATTTTAGCTTAATCCCACTGAAGTCAGAAAACATTCTTGGTGTTATTTCAATCCTTTGAAACTTGTTAAGACTTGCCTTATGGTCTAGTAAATTTTCTATTTTGGTAAATGTTCCACTGCACTGGAAAAGCATATGCATAAGAATGCATACTCTGAAATGCTGAGTGCAATGTTATATAAATGTTAATTAGGTCAAGTTTGTCAGTCATAGTGTTCAACCCTTCTACACGTTAATGCTTTTTTATGTTTGTTTGTTCTGTCAATTACCGAGAAAAATATGTTACATTTTCCCACTATCGTCAAAGTTTGGTGAGTTCTTCTGTTCTCGTTTTTTCTTTATAGATCTTGATGCTTTCTTATTAGATACAGATGAACTTAGGCATTTATATCCTTCAGTTAAAATAAGATTTTATCACTTTGAAATACATCTCTTACCTCTATTACTATACTTGTTTCAAAGTCTACTTTGTTTAATATCATGATGGCTGTACAATTTTCTTTTGCTTTATATTTTTGTGATACAGCTTTTTTCTATCCCTTTATTTTCAGTCTTTTTATATCTTTATACAGAAGGCTATCGTCTGTATATACATATTTATTATATATAGTAAATCATAGGTAGTCACATTATGGAAGCGAAAATTTAAGGTGGGGAGCAAGCAGGGCTAGGAAAGAGACAAATAACCAGAGCAGTCAGAAGAGAATAAGAATAGCAAGGAATTAGTGAAACTGAGAAAGAAGCATTTCAGGCAGGATGGAAAATTCAACCTGCTCTGCTATTGTTTTAGCAGAGGAACATGTCAAGTGTTGTAGAGACACTAAGGCAGATATAGATTATGAAAGATCATTAGATTCAGTAGTTATGTACATATTTGTTAAAGATTTTTTGAGTTATCTGATAGTAGATAAAGCAGGCTTAAAGAGATAATGAGTGACAATAAAATGTAAGCAGCAGATTTAGACATATTATTCATTAAATTTAGCTGTGGAGAGAGTAATACTTTGAACACACTTGTCAAACTTTAGGTTTAAAATGGTCACATCTTTTGACTTTTCCAGTAAGTTATTCAAGCATCTACCTGCCTTTTTAGCCGATGCTTTGGTATCTCTTTCCTAGGGCTTTACTCTGCCTTCTGATTATACAGAAATCGCAAGGACTTACACAATCCAGTGCAGGACGTCAGTCTGGTTGCACCCCTGAGCTGGGTGAACACTATCTACTGCCACTGTTCTCTCTGACCCACAGGGTCAAGGGTGGAAGCCGAGTCCTGTACAGTGTGACTCTCAGAGCAGGCTCGCTGGTGGGATCGTACTTTGCTGATCCATTTCTGTTTCTCTGTCTTCCTCGTCTACCAAAGATAAAACAATTTTCTATTTTAAAGCTTCAGAACACAAAGAATATGGTGCAAAAGGAATTGTTTGTACCTGCAAAGAAAAAGAAATAGAATGCACAAGCTGATTACATGGAAAGACCAGCAAGACCGATTGGTACTGAAATAAAGTAAGGTGCAGGCCAGTGGGTATAGAATACCACACTTTCCCTGAACAGGGTGACTCTTTGACCAGCCTTCTAAAGGGGGTTACGCTCAGTGACCTCACATGCCTCTTCCTTCCCTTCTGAAGGGGAATTTCCTAAGTGATTCTAAGATCTGCACACATTCCCGGGAGGAGAAGACCGCCTTCAATTATCTCAAGCTGATGTTCTGATACCTCTTTTGATAGAGAAGAGACAATTACAAATTAGCTCTTGTAATTTATCCTTTTGCAATTGTTGGGCGGCTACCTTGTGCAATTATTTTCAAAGCTCTGTTAGCCTGCGCCTACTTGAATATAGATGAGATGTATGGAATGCCTATAAAATGCTGAAAGGATAATTAGATAGGTTCTTGGAAACAGTCAAGGGAGTTAGTTTTGGATAAAGAGGAGAGAGTCCTAAAGAGGAGCAAGTCCTCTTTATCCAAAACAGAAGGCAAAGAGGATTCTCTCAGGCTAAATATTTGAAGTACGTGGTGTGTGCGTTGGGGTGCGTTGGGCGCGCAGATGGAGGGGCATGGGAAATTCACAGTTGATGGTCTTAGTCTTCTTAATAGAAGGTCACTAGCAAAACATTTGAATGTGATTTTCTTCCTGATAGTAAGCATAGAAAGAAGTTCAGTGATGTGCCCGAGTAACTTTAGTACCACACACAAAAATTAGAACTCATTCCCAAATTTTAAAAAGTTTTTATTATGAAAAAATTTCAGAAGAATACAAAAATAGAACAAGTGAGAATAAGTGTTCAACCTGCAATAATCCATCACTTAGCTTCAAAAATTATGAACACAAAGCCAGCTTTGTTTTATCTCTATCCTACCCATTTTGGGGGGATTACTTTGCAGCTAGTCCCAGGCATTATATTATCTGTGAATAATTTGATATGGGATAAAGGAGAATTTTTAAAAGTGTAACGGGATACATGCAACTGTATACCCATAAGGCTTAAAAAATCTAGATTTAACAGATGATTCCTATCAAAATATAAATTATCAAAAATTGGTCCAAGAAAATAACAGAAAAATCAAGTAAAGCACTTGCCATAGAAGATGTAGGAAAGATGACTAAATAGTTATCCCCCCAAATTTCACCAAGATCAGATGGTTTTACTCTACAGTTTATTTAAAAAGTTAAAAAATTTAAAAGCCATATATTTCCAGTATTACTAACTCTTCCAGATCATGGAAAAAGATGGAAATTTCCCTATTAAATTTAATGTCAAATTAAAAAATATGTAATATAAGCATAGGAAAGAAGGTATCAAAAACATGTTTGCTGATGATAAAAAAGCCAAGATATTACATTTAAAAAGTTAAGAATTAATATAAAAATTTGTATGCATGTAATACATGTATAGGTATAATTTAAATATACAAAAATCAATAGGTTTTCTCTGTTAATTAGCATCTAGAAGTGGAATACAAAAAATATTCCATTGATATTGACAAATCTTAAAATATTTATAATAAAATTAACAAGAAAAGCATAGGATATAGATAAAAAACAATTAAATCTTATTGATTTAAAAAGAACATAAAAGATCTGAATAAATGGAAAGACATTACCATATTTTTAGATGGAAAGACAATATCATAAGCAGCAACAAATTGATGACTAGAAGAAATACAATCCAATAGGAAAAAGGGCAAATAATATGAAGGGAGATTTCTTGGGTGTGTTAGTTCAGTCACCGAGATATATATGCACAATGCTTACCCTGGCTGCTAGTAAGAAAAATGCAAATTAACAATCAAGATATCACTTCACATCCACTGGACTGACAAATATGAAAAAAAAAGTCCTCTGCTTGGGACATAAGGAAATGAATACTCATGAATTGCTGATAAATGTCTGAATTATTATAGCAAATTGGCCAGTATATCTGATAGGATCTCTTAAAGTTATAAACACTCTTTATTTCTTGCAATTCTACTCCTGTGCATCTAGCCCACAGATATAAAAGAAAAAAGAAGATTAGTACACACGATATAAAAACAAGATGTTTGTTGTGAAGTTGCTGGAAATGGCAAAGAACTAGAAGAAAAGTGGATGCCAAACAATGTATACACGTGTAAAAGTGGGTTTATGAAGTGTGTATAATATTATCACAGAGAAAAATAGAATGGGGAGAACTTTGAAGAAAGTTAAAAAAAAGACTGCATTAAAAACCCCACCCAGTATATAAAATATCTTATCTATGCATTTAAAAATAAATTACATACACATGAGTTTTCAAAATTAAAAGCATGAAACAAGTTTCCTGCCTTTAAGTAACTTGGAGTTTAGTACTCAGATTATAATACAAAGTAGAAATTGAACATACTAAATAAACTTGTTTGTTCGTTTCAATTTGCAAATCACATTCTCATGTGATCGTCAACATTTCTCATTACTAAATTTTGAGAACATCTATTTTCAGAGTAGGCTTTTGGTCAAGGGTTTGGTTTGCCATGTGTAGTTCCTCCCATGGGGTTTTCATATGGAGAATGCACATGAAAATTACCAAACAGCTGAATAATGATGTGGCACAGTATTAGGGCAAGGACTAAAAACCGTTCAATGCCGGGCTTTTTGGTTAAAGAGAGTGCGGTTTAGGCTTGAGGTTCAAGCGAAGTCTTCTTCCTCCTGCACTGAGTCTAAGTCTTAGAACAGAAATGCTCAGAATACCTGTTGGAGGGGTGGGTGAAGACGATGTAGGCAGAGCAGAGTACAGGGTCCAGTTGGAACAAGCCCACAGACCAGAGTTATTATTACTTTTGAGAGTGGAAGGAAGGTGAACGGTCTCCTTCTCCCAGACTTTGGAGAAAGCAGAGTCCAGGTTCGCTAACCACTGACGGGGAAGCAGTAGAAGAAGAAAGAGGCCACAACTTGCCTAAGGGTGAGACGAGGAAGAGGAAGTATCTGCACTAACTCTCGCTTTTGAGCTGTTGCAATCCTCCAGTGGTAAAACATTGCCTATGAATGTTCAGCTCTGGATCATTGCATCGGTTATTCTCCCTTTCTTCTGAAGGAGCAAACACAAGAGTAAGAGAGAGAAGTCAAGGATGTTGTCTGGAACCCTCCTCAAAGTGAGGAGCAAGGAAACATGCCTCTTCCCCTGAAGGCTACCTGCACCTTGAACATTTGTTCCTGGCACTGTCAACAACAGTGCCCTCCCCTTTCATAAGTATGGTAACCGTCAGAGGACAGTCTTCAAGCAATCTTCAAAGGCTCATAGACAAAAAGGAAAATGTGTTTTCCACCTTTTCCTAAAATGCTTGATTTCAGTTATGCCCAACAAATGAGCAAGAAGCTTGAAAAACTACTCTGGAAGACTGCCAACGGTGTTAACTTGAAAGTTGTGTTTGATTATCCTGTGGACAGAAGATTCTTCTTACATTCATGCTGGAGTTGTAGGCAAAAGCTTTGTTATTATTATTGTCTAAATTGTGTAATTAGAAAAGATGGTTGTGCTGTGCTAAGAGTTTGTCTTAACAATTTGGAACTAGTTTAAAAGCAACTTGGGGTGTTTTTTGCTTGGAAATAGCATTCAAACAGCTTGAGGGATTTAGTTTTGAAATCCTCAAAGCTTTCAAAAGTGTGCAGTAATGTGTATGAGGGTACAGATTAGTATATATGTGCAGTGACATCTCAGCACTTTCAAGATTGCTTTCATGCTATCGTTTCTTTGAGTGTTGGTATGCAAGTATACATGTAAATATTTATGTGGTACTTACTTTTCTCCTAGGACAGTTCTCAGCTCCGAAGACTAACAAATTAGTAAGTCTCTGTGATTGATACTTCTAAGGAATAAGTGCAATACAATCTACTTGCCTGATTGTGCAAGAAAAAAGTAAGGCTCACTGACAGTATCTAGGGCACTATATGTGTCTGGTACTATTATGGCAACAAAGCCACCAACGTGTGAGTTTGCAGATGTTTCTCCTGTGTCTATCCCCTCCTTTCTGTATTAACCGCCAGTGTCTAGATTAGATGCTTAGCCTCTCTTGCTTGGACTATTGCAGTAGGCCACATCCTGGGTTTGTATCCCCAGTTTCGTCCCCCTTACAATCTCTACTGCCCATCAGACATTATCACTTCCTCAATATAACTTCTCAATGACTTAATGTTCAACTACACTCAAAAAGACATAACTCCAGAATCTGAGTTTCTAAGGACCTATGGCATACTGTCTCCCAGTAGGGACCAGGGTCTTCTATTCCCTCACTTCCTAAATCCTGTTGAATCCAGTTGATTATGTCTTATTTATCATCTTTGCATCTCGGGGGCACTAAGTTGCCTGGCACCTAAAGGCAATTTTCCTGATCTGAGAGTCTAAAACAGACTTCTCAAGAGCGTTCTCCTCAAGGGTTGATTTTGTTTTCTTCTTTTTTTATTGTTATTTGAGACTAAAAAAAAACCCGGTAATTGAAGATTGAGGAGTCAGATCAAACTGTTCCCTAAATATTGGTATATGACATAAATTTATTTTATTTAGAGGTATACATTATTTAATTCCACTATAGTATTTAATTGCAAAATAACCAGAGATGTTTTCATTTAGTTGACACTGAATTTCTTAAAAATCAGCATATAATAGTATCACTAACTTTTGTCATAATCACTGGTACCATATGATGATATGGATAATTTTTTTCATCAATACTTAGGATTAGTCTGAAAATAGGCTTAACTTTAAAAGAAATTTCATTTGTGCTAAAAATACTTTTTGATTTATCAACTGATTTTTTATGACTTTTGTCAGGCCCTGGGTTTCTGGATACATTGTATAATTAATGTAAACTGGAGGAACCTTATTTTGTCTTGTTTTGTTTTGTTTTAATGATCTAAAATTAAGTTGCTTTTAGTCACAGGATTGCTGTAAATACAAACTTATGTCAGAAGAGGCCTTTTATTTACTTTTTGATTCAACTCAGCATGTTTATTTAATCTGCAATGATTCAGCTCACTGGCCGCTTTAGAAACTTGGAGTGTGTGTTCTCATGATGGCTGAATAAGTTGATGGCTTTGATCTGAACAGTAAAGGCATTTTTCCCTACAAATTTGCCTTTGGAATTTTTCTTTCTTTTCTGTTAGGAAAGTAGTACTGTTTGACCGTAGGGCCGCTCATTTGGTTTAGATCTCCCATACTTGCAAAATGAGAGGTTTTTTTGTTTTTTATTGTTTGTTTTTTTCCACTTAGGACTGCTTTTTGGTGCTTTCCAATGGAAAAGGCAGAGTCATTCCAGGCACTGACAGAAATCTGTGATTTGATTTTGTCTCCTGCTTGGACGTTCTGGAGGAGATACAAAAGAAGGTGCTGATATAATCTGTTAGGGAGGTCACCAAATAACCAATGTGTGAATAACTGAATGTATGAATAATTTCTCAGGATCCCTAACAAGAAGGAGATGACCAGTATGTATTTTTTCTTTAGGCAAGATTGACTTGCAGAGTCTGTCCGTCACTTATCAGCTTCCCCACCTCAATCACTCTGCATTTTCTCTCTTTAATGATTCTTAGTTGTCACCAGCCTCTGTCCATCCTCTCTTTGCTTTGGATGGTTCCCTCTAAGTTTGTAATCATCCCCCAGGTGCAGCCATCTATGCTTTTGTATCATCTGAATTCCTAGGTGCTGGGCGAACCAGTCCCTAGGATTCATATAGTTTGCCATTATGCGCTCAGATCATGCCTGCTGGGTAAGGACTGCTTTCCTTTGCTCCTTTGAAATATGATTTCTTGGAACCATGGGTTTCGAGCAAGTTCTTTGAAAAAAAATGCATGGTGCCAAAGAACGCACAGATTTGCAGGCTTGATCCTTTCTGATGTGGTTGAATGGTTAGTATTTCAAATAAGTAAGATCCTTTCAGATTCTGACACCTTCAACAGGGATTTTAGTCATGACCTGAGTTTCACGGTCTGCTTTCACAGAAATCAGGCGCTTTTTTTTTTTTAGTATGCAATGATCTGCTTTTTATTTTTTATTTATTGAAATTAGATGCTTTATAAGCTAAAACCCAGGTTACATTTAATACTTCAAGAAGCATATATCACAGAACGTCAGTGTTGGGAGAGATATATATCTCTTCTATGCCGTCTATGTGCAAATGTCCTCTCCTTAAATAACCCTCGAGGAAACACACCACACCCTGAGACAGCTCATGCTGCCTTTGTACAGATCTAACAGAAATTTCTTTGATTTTCTTTCCTACTCAACTGATAATTGTCTCCCTGGGATTTTCATCCCTCGGTTCTGGTTCTGCTTCTAAGGCCACCAATTCCAACTCCCCCTTTCGAATGTTTGGAGAAACTGTCAGATGTTCCTCAGGCTTCTTTTTAGCCTTCATACTCCCAGCTCTTTCAACTCTTCTCCCTCTGAGATGATTTCAAGACCTCTCACCTCCCGGCTGTTCAATTTTTCTTTTATTTTGTCTCTAATTCTACTAAAATGTGTGGTTCAGACCCAAAGATGAGGGCTGACCGCTTCCCTCTGTCTTGTTGCTTTTGATATTGCAGCCGAACAATGAATTCACCTTGGAGCATGTGTGGACATAGTATCCTATTAGTTCCTACTAAAATTGTGACTTAAATTTTGAATTTTTAAATAGATACTGCTAAGTCAGTTTCTGCCCCCTTTCCTATTTCTAAGATCTGGACCTCACATCCGTATATTATGTTCATCCATGTTATGTTTATCTTAGAGCCCATTACTTAAATAATTTGAATTCTAAATCTGTAATTCAGTGAGTCTCTTTTGACTTCACGTTGCCTCTATGCTTTGTGAATGGACCTTCTGTAGCTTCATCAAAAGCAGTGATAAAAGTGAGTTAACAGGACACAAAGGAAACCCCTGTGAATTGCCAGTAGAAATCTCTATTTAGATTGATATCTATCTTTTAATTAGAACCATTCATAATTTCCAATCAGTTAAAAATTCACCTAGTTATTTGAACACTCAGCCTAATTTTTCCACCTTTTGCAAAAGAGTATTATGAAACATCTCAACCAAACCCTTGCTGAAAAATCCATGGATTGCATTTCTTTATCAAAGAGGAAAATAAAGGTAATTCTTTATAACTGGTTTTTAGTAAATCTGCCATGCCTTTCAGTTATCACTTCTTCCCTGTCCATTGTTTAGAAATTTTCTTTTTAATAGTCTGTCCTGGAACCTTGCCATACAAAGCTACTATTTCTAAGTTATCTCCCCTTTTGGAAAAACTAGAACTAGAATGAATTCCTCACATCCAACTTTTCTGCATCTTTCCATACTTCATGATTATTATCGTCATATCTTACTTTCAAAGTCTCAGTTACCCTAGCTGGGCTCTCCCTGCTGTGATATTTAATTCATTTGGAGTCGTTACATAATTGTATAAGTCCTTCTAGGACAGGGGCTTCAACCACCAGGGCCTTGGTCACAAAGCATATTTGGCTGTTTTGAACAAATGAATCTCTTTCCTTATCTCAACTTACCAAAGTTGATTCAAAATGTTTCAATCAGAAGATCTTTTTACTTGTTACAATTGGCTGTAAATAACAGAAAACATAAAATCACAGCACTTTCAACAAAATAGAGGTAAAGGGGGTTCCAAGTGAGCAGAGATCCATCTCTTCCTTTCTTTCTACTCTGTCATTCTCATATTTGGTTTTCAGCCTCAAGGTCCAACAAGCTGCTGGAGCTCCATCCATCACCTCCATCTTCCAGTCAGCTGGAAGTAGGAGGGGCAAGGTGACTTACTGCTGAGCCAGCTTTCTTTAAATAACCTGCTAATTCATGTTTGCCAGAACTTTGTCAAATGGGCACACATAGCTGTAAGGGGGCTGAAAACACAGTCGTTGACTGGATGCATTCCAACCTCAGTGAAAGTTGATTTCTGTTACTTTGGAGATGAGAACAGCCTTTGGGTGGCAATCAGTCATCTCTGCTAAAATTAAAGAGACAACAGGCTAAAAAGAAATTCAGGAATTCCTTCTTTACGTCTTTCAGAAAAACATTTGTCCTTAGAAATCAGTCTAGTATATAGAAGTATATATTTTATATCTTGAAATTTAGCCTTCTTAACATGCTTTTGTGTTTGTTATTGTTGCTGTTATTGTTGCTGTTTCTGTGTAGCCATCCTGGATTCTTCAGCTTCCTCCTCTCTCTACTCCCCTTTTGAGATTTGCAGTTCCTCGGTCAGAGCAGCATTTTCTTCTTCCTCTCCAACCATGTCGAGTCACATTCACTTCCAGACGCTTAGGTCATGGAGTTACAAATCTTTTTCCTCTTTATTTTTGAAAACTTGTCTTCCGTATGTTTTCAGGAGAGTGCATATAACTGGTAAACGCTGGTCTTTTCCTGCCAGTCTCTGGCCCGATTTCCCACCAATGGGATTTGGCTGGAGCTTCCACCCCCTCTGGGAGGGCTAGGCATGTCACCCCTGCCTGGTCAGCATGTTCTCTCTTCCTGTTCGCAGTGATTGCTTCACGGGTGGGCAAGTGATCCAGCTGAGGTCTTTTACTGAAACCACCACAGGGGGCTCTGTCTCTCCTTTTGAGATTGTTAGGAGCCATCTCTAACACCTCTCGGAGAGAAAGCCTGTCTGAGAATAGAGGCAACACAGAGGAAAGCACAATAGTTAGAGGGATGACATGAGCTTTCTGAGGACATCTTTTTTTTTTTTTTTAATACTAAAAGAAATTTAATGTTGAGACGTGGTGTAAGAAAGCCCATGCTTTTCAGTAAACTGAAATATCTCCCATAATAGTAACTATATCTGCCTAAAAACAAAGTAATTTTTTTTTTATCAGTCATCAATTTTATACACATCAGTGTATACATGTCAATCCCAATCTGAGGACATCTTTTGAGAACTGGAATCTACCCTGCCTAATTCTAGTACCACTCCTGACTTTTGTGTTATATCAGCCAATACAAATCCTTTTTCCCTTTGAGCCAGTTTGAGTTTAATTTATGCAACTTGTACCTAAGTGACTCCTCCTCAGCTCAGTTTGGTAACCTCTTCTGGGTTCTTGTTCATTCCACTAGCCAGAGAGTTTCAACTTATTTGTTAAAATGTACCGGTTTTATATGATACAGATGACACTACATATACTAGTTGTGTTAAAGTGGGTGTGAAATAATTATACCTTAAAACCTCTAACCTGTCAGTGTCTGTTTAATGGTGCTACTGAGAAATCATCAGGTTCCTTGTTTGTATGAAATAAAGGGATGGGTTTCAACCTGGACCCAACCTCGCCAGTTTCTCTGCTGACTCTCCTTATCTCAGCCCATAAAGAACACAGAGGAGAAGGACCAGAATGTAGCTGTAGACCAGAGACAGGAAAGTAGAAAGAGGCACAAATCAAGTGCATTCCAGAGACCAACTGGGAGCCGGCAGCTTTCAGAATGTTTTGAAGGAAGTTAAAACCTCTTAAGAAATCAGTTAATGATGTCTTGGTTCTCCAGAACTTGAACTTTGAGCAACTAGGAATTTTCCAAGATTAATTAAAGGCCCTGATATAATTAAGCAGCCATTTCAACCTAGAATGGCAAGGGACCCAGGGAAAGGGAAACAAACCTAACATTCACTGAGGGTCAATTATGTGTGAGGCATAGTCCAGGCTCCTTTTATGCAGAACTTGATACTAAAAAGAAGGAAGGCATTTTCAAAGCCATAACTGTCTAAGGAAAACAGGAAGATAGTGCCTGGTACATAGGAAATATTCAATAACTAATGGCGACTATGGTCATGGTGATGATGGTGATGGTATACAGACACCTGGGCAAGGTAAGCCTTCCCAGAGCACTGAGGTTGGGGTTCTGGCACCCTGAATGAGACACGAAGTCCACAGTGGCCCTTGGGTTCCTAATTGAGCAAAATAAAATACCTATAATTGTCTTCTGGGTGTAAATATTAAAATACAGATTCCTAAGTCCACAGCACTAGTGAATCAAAATTCTTAAAGGTCAAGCCTGGTCAACTGTAATTTTAACAAGCTCCCTAGGAGGCTCTTGATGCCCATTCAGATGTGAGAATCTTGGCTTCAGGGGTGACATTGGGAGATAATATTAGTTTTAAATAATAACTAATATTAGGTTAGTTGGTATTTCACTGACTCTTAAATTTGAAAATCTTCCAAATTAACATCACCAGACAATAATTTCAGAACAGTTTTCAATAACAATAACATTTTAAAAATCTTTCAAGCATGACAAACATTTTCTGCAATGAAAACACCATCTCTACTAAATAATCATAACTGTGAGGCAAACATACTTTATTTTTAATGTATGCCAAAGCCTCAGTTAAAGATTATATATCCCAATTGTACTTATTTCTTTTCTTTATTTTTGCATTTCCTTTTTAAAAATTTTCCTTTTCCTTTCTTCCTCTACCCTCCCCCTTCCCTTCCCTCCCTTTCCTTCTATTTCTTTCTGTTATTTTCCACCTTATCGATTTTTTTCTCATGACGTAGTGCGTCCGTGTGATCAGCAGAGGGCACTATTCCGCAGCAAGTCTGGAACTCAAGTATCTGAAAGATAATTTGCTGATGGTATTAAAGTCAGATTAAAACAGGCTCATAAATGTTGTTACATACATGAATGCTTACTGCATTTTCATTATGGTGATTTACATGATGTCAGGATCACATGGCTCATATAACAAACTTCGTTTTAATACCTGTGTTTAATGATGTACCCTTTCTTTTATGAGAATTTAATTCTCTCTTTTCAACCCCCGAACTCCTGAATATGACAGTCTTTTAAGTAAGACAAATTCAACTCAAACCAATGGCCAACAGAGCTGTAGCTCCTCCTGAAACCCCTGTTTTATTGGTCTGTTCTACTGTGTAGTTGTTTAATTTAATTTGATAAACATGTCAGTTTTCCCAGGATAAATAGGTGGATAAACAGAACATTCAAAAAGAAATGGAGCCAATTAGACTCTTTATCAGAGTCTTACACACAAAAGCATCTTTACAGATGAACAGACTTTTCCTTAGAGATCTGATCCCAAATCAGAGTTCCTGGAATTTACAAATGAAGTCTGTTATCTGGAGAAGAGAGCAAACAAAAGGGACAAACTCCCAGGTGCTTCAGAATTCACTCTCGGTTGGAAACATGGAGGGGCACGCCTTCAGGCAGAGCATAATCCTCTCCCCACCTAATTACAATCACTTTTAAATAGGTTGGGCGACAGGAAGCGATTGCTCTGTGGCTGTGGGTGATTTTCTTGGAGCTAGCTCAAAGAAGACAGGTACCCAACGTTCGTTTATGCTGTAAATGTGTCACCACACATGTTGTGGGTACCCCTGTGTTGTACAGACTGAGTGTCCCACAGTTGTGTGTTCTGACAGTTACAGTATATGTGAGCTACTCTTTGGTAGAACTTACAGAAATGTTTTGAGGAGTAAATAACATCATATCATTTTATTCTAGTATTTTGAACAGGAATTTGAAAACAGGAAGATGTTAATAAATTAAATAAAAATCACCCCAAATAACAAAACCAAAGAAAACCCAAAACCCTTTTAAGAAACACTAAAAAGTGTAAAGATATGAAAAAAAACCCCACCCAAATTCTACTACCTTGAGGTCACCGTAAGTAACACTAGGTGAAAATTATTCCAGACATCTCTCTATGTATATATCTCTGTCTTTGTCTATCTATGTCTATGTCTATCTATATCTGTATCTACATCTATCTACAAAGTTGGGTGAGTAGATGGATAGAAATACAATTATATAAATATGATCTTTTAAAATAATGAGTTTACATTTAAAGTTACTACAATTTAATAGAAGAAAAAAACATGAAGTGAAACTGAAGAAAATGCCACACTTCCGATGAAAGTTTCTTCACCATCGAAGGCACTAGGCTCTAAAGAATCTCCAGGATATTTAAAAAATACATTTTAAGAAATCTATGGAAGAAACTCAAATCAAGTTGGCAATTTATTTTAAACTGTGGGCTTGATTAATTGTTGTTACATTTTTCTTTTCCCCTGTGCCCTTGGAATGAATTCTTAACTAGAAATGGATTAGTGTGAACCTCTCCTTTTGCGAGAGTGTTAGTTGCACCATATAGAAAAAGGAAGACATATCTTTCCAATGGTATGGACAAGTGCCTAAGAGTGTAACATTTCAGACCATGTTGGAATGGAGCGAACAGACTCTGATTTGTTCTTGCCTCACACAGTTGCCTCAGAAAGTCATAGGCACTCATAAGGGCTGGATTGAATTAAAGCCAGAGAGGAGTGGTATCTGAGATTTTTTTCTTTTTCACTCCCTATATGATTTATACGTGGACTTTATGACTTTCTCTGGTCTATGGCTAAATCCAGGAAGGACCTAAGAAGATGTGGTTTTCCACACAGGACAATGGTAATAGAGCCACCTGTTGACATTTCTTCAGATGGTTATATATCAACAAAGAAGAATGTGGTTCCAACCTAAAGCTTGTTCTCATCCTGTGCAGATCCTCAGAGAGGGGTAAACAATTACTAGCAGTGAGAGGGATGGCAGAGGAGCATCTGGACTCAGAAGTTATCCAGGCAGCTCCTGAAATCTTGCAGGCAACTGTCTCCCAGACAATCCCTCAAAATAGAATCAACCAAGGGAGAAGTCCGCAGACACTCTCTGGCCATTGCAACTGGGTTCAGAAGTCAAAGGACACCAGCCACATTGTCACAGGATCTTGTACCATCACATGCTTGTTTGGGATGGAGAGTATTGCCAACTTAGCATTGTGTCACCAGGGCTTTTCTGAGGAGCATAAGGTTTTTTATCACAGCAGCTGAGAAGTCCTATGGGAAATCACAACTTTGATTGTTTTTTTATTTTCCAAGTAAGACTATGGAAGTCTCCCTTTCAAAAACTAAAAATCTTTTTTTAGCAAAAGCCTTATGAGACCAACCTTGGAAGACTAACTTACAATCCAACAGCAATATTGCTAAGCTTATCAAATTTGTGGTTTAATGAATGGTGAAATTGAGCTGGGAGTAAATATCATGGGTAGAAAGATCAACAGCATGGTCTCCGGGAGGTACAGTGCCTGAATGGTATTATGTGGACAGTTGCATAATGACGATGCAGTAATGCTACTGAACAATCGGTACATTGTCTGTTCAAAATGAGGAAGTAAACAGTTTCCAGTGTTGCCTTCACAAGTTCCCTAAACACTTACTGAACTTATGGGGATATTAGATTTTATTACTGTATTCAGAATTGGATTCATCTGCTGCTAAATGGAAAACAAGCAAGGTAGAGGAGAAAGTAGAAATTGAATGATATGCCTTGTTTCACTTCTGTGAGGTCCTCACCTGTGTCCTCCTTTGCACTTGTATAGCGGGAGAATCAGACACCAAGATCTCGACAAAGTCAAAATCTCTATTCAATATTACAGTCAATTAATGAACATTTATTGAAGGGCCAGATGGAAAGAAAACCATCCCCAAAGATGCGAAATAATTTCAACAATGTAGATTTTAAATTCTGTTAGGGGTGATTAGAACAGCCTTTAGTCTAAGACTAACTTTTCCCCACTATTGAGGTGATACCCTTCTGCATGTTCAACTTGACACACCATGAATTACCAAGTTTGACTGAGGGGAACTTTGACTGAGGGGAACACAATCTATTCATGTTCTGTATGAGCTCTGATGACTGTTCCCTTAGGTGGTTTTTTTCCCCCCAGACTCATGTAGTTTCCTCTCACTCATGTGCTGGTCAGAATTCAGCTGATGACTCAGAAGGGACCCTCTGCAGATCTCCTGAGTGCTTTCTCTCTCTCTCTCTCTCTGTACAGCTCTCTTCTTTTTTTAATTTAAAAAATATTTTTATTGTAGTATAGTTGATTTATAATGTTGTGTTAGTTTCAGTTGTACAACAAAGTGAATCAGTTGTTCATATACATATATGCACTCTTTTTTAGATTCTTTTCCCATGTAGGTCATTGCAGAGTATTGAGTAGAGTTCCCTGGGCTACACTGTAGGTTCTTATTAGTTATCTATTTTATATATAGTAGTGTGTATATATACAGCTCTCTTCTTTGGGAATCTGCCTGTGAATTCCTGGCCTCCCCATACTCCTAGTTCTGTTTCTTCAGCTCAGGGGCTCTACCAGGCTCACCTGAGTTCCAGCTCCCTGAGCTTTGGACTAGAAACTCGATCCAGGTAGGAAGCTGGGCAACCACAAGAACCCTTTCTTTGGGATTTCCCTGATGGCACAGTGGTTAAGAATCCGCCTGCCAGTGCAGGGGACACGGGTTCCAGCCCTGGTCCGGGAAGATCCCATAAGCCGCGGAGCAACTAAACCCGTGTGCCACAACTACTGAGCCCATGCACCTCAACTACTGAAGCCCGTGTGCCTAGAGCCCGTGCTCCCCAACAAGAGAAGCCACCGCAATGAGAAGCCCGCGCACCACAACGAAAAGTAGCCCCACTCACCACAACTAGAGAAAGCCCGTGTGCAGCGACAAAGACCCAACGCAGCCAAAAATAAATAAATAAATACATAAATAAATAAGTAAATAAATAAATTTATATATATTAAAAAAAAAACCCTTTCTTTGTATCGTATCTCTTAGGTCACTATCCTATGCTGCCTGATGTCCATTGTCTGAAAATCATTGTTTCATATATTTTGTCCATTTTTAAAGTTGCTTTACGGGAGACAGTAAATCCAGTCCCTGTTATTTCATCTTGGCTGGAAACAGCCACATAGATCTTTAAATTACAAAACCTTCTTTATTGCTCTCTCCATTAAAAATTGCTCCTGACTCCAAACACCTATCTTTTATACTGAGGAGCTAGTTTATCGTCTTCAGCGTTAGGGGAGGTCATTGTCAAGATAGGTGTCAGACAGGAGTTGACAAGTGTCCTTAATGGAATGAAGGTGTCTCTAGAATTAATTAACTATGGTTGATCACTGTGATGAATCACTCTGGTCTTGAATTTGACTTATGAATACAATCTAATTTGCAGAAGGAACTTATATATTCCATTTGATGAGATCTCTCTTTCTGTTTTACAGCTGCATCTCTAGGGCACATAGTGGGGTGACCTTTGGGATATGTAATCATCAGCAGATCTGTGAATGTAAATGTAAGGCACTTCATTTGAGGCTTGTGTTTTGCCTTATTCAGTCTTAAAAATAAGCCCTGGTTCACATACCACAGATCTGGAAGAAATTAGAAGAGTATCAATAAAAATGGAAATTAAGGCAATACATTCAACAACAAAGTTGAATGTACTTTATACTTTTAAATTATGTTTGTTTTCCACTGGAAGCTTTTGTAATATATATTCAACTTACTTGTGTCAAGTAAATACCCATAGATAACATGAGCAGGAACACTGCAAATATGGCAAACTCCTAACAATCATAGAAGAAAAGGACTTCTCTTCACAAGCCACAAATCTGCACAAAGTGAGGCGTGTGCTGGTTTCTAACAAAGTTACAAGAAAAATGGGAGAAATGTTGTTGCTATATCTTTCACGTAAATATACGTTCAATGACTTTGTTACTGGATGAAATACGAACATATAAATGGTCAAGTTTAGTTTTTATAGCCCTTAACCTAGGCTGCCATTTGGTAAATGTAAGATAGAAATATGAAGAAACAGTAGGTAAAAAATACTTCTGGGGGCTTCCCTGGTGGCGCAGTGGTTGAGAGTCTGCCTGCCAATGCAGGGGACACGGGTTCAAGCCCTGGTCTGGGAAGATCCCACATGCCACGGAGTAACTAAGCCCGTGCACCACAACTACTGAGCCTGCGCGTCTGGAGCCTGTGCTCCGCAACAAGAGAGGCCACGATAGTGAGAGGCCTGCGCACCGCGATGAAGAGTGGCCCCCACTTGCCGCAACTAGAGAAAGCCCTCAACTTCTGGGTAAAGTTAGGAGTCTGTGGACCAGATGCAATGGCTCAGTGTCCTAAAAGTCACTTATCATGTGGTAAGCCTGCTATAACCTCCCTAGTAATTCAGCAAATTAGCTCTTAATAAACATTTGTTTTTAATTTAATGTCTCTGAATTACTGAGGAGAATCAGATTATATTTTGGTAAACCTTGATGTTCACCATGATAAAGATATTTGGTACTTTTTTTATGTGTGAAAGATATTATTACCTTTTTGTTAAACCACCTTCCCTCTTGACAAGGCAATATTTATATATATATTTTTCTTGTGATTGATCTGAAGTCCTTTCTGGTTTATAAAACCTATCCCAAATAACCTAAACCCCACTAATAATGATATATTCTTTTTCAAATTCTTACAGTATTTATAGTTAACATTAACCAACTATGTAGTTGACTGGATACTGCCTTGCTAATTCTTGTGTCTATGTTGAGTATTTAAGTTTTGTCATGTAATTTACTTTAGGAATTTCTTGAATGCAGGGGACCTATCTTTTTCTTCTTTTGTATTTTTCCTCTTTCTCTTAGCCCACTGCTAAATCGAGAGTAGATGCTTGGTAAATATTCTGTTGCCTTGGAATCAATTGAAAGTATTTAAAACAAGATATATACCCATCTTCCTTCCTCACTCACAGCCATCACCATAGCCCCTTTAATAGTTCAGAAAAATAAGACAGGAAATAATTGCTTGTGAAGGCCCACACAAGAAGTTAGATATGGAACGAAAATTGGGCCTCAGAGTTTCAAGCTCATAATCCTAAACTCAAAACAAAGGGCCACCCATCCTTCATCAATATAATTAGATTAAGAAAAGCATTCAGAAAAGTAAAGCTGCTCTTGTCCTGAAGGAAAGTTTGTGACTGTGTATTCTTTGTGGAAAGTTAAAACTGTGGGTATTATTAGAATGTCCCCATCCCCAGCATGCTGGAGATCCCAGCAGGGTAAACAGTCTTGAAGAGGAACGTGTACTTCTGGTCTGGGAGAGAAATTCCATCTGGTCTACCTTGGATGGAAGGCTCTGGCTACTCCGTAGTGGTCGGTTGTTTTGTTGTGTGTGGACAGCTGAGAGTCATCTCCTCATCTTTATTCCAAATGAAGCTGGGCACTCCCTTTTCATTTCTGAAAAGCTATCTCTGTGAGAAGGGAGCATGCATGTTTACCCAGGGGGCTCGGAGCCAGTGCTGCCTACTTCTCTTGGTCCTTCCCCTTCTCGTTTCCCAAACTCCCATGCTCTGAGATGGGCAGATATGAAAAGTTGCCAATCAGGATGCCAGAGCTTCAAAGGACCCCATCATGAGTGCGTACAAAGGCTCGTTTGTTTGGCACTTGGTTGGAGATGCCAGCGGCTTCCAGGCAGACAGAGAATTGGGGGTTTGTCTTCACTTGACTTCTCCCCGAGCACCAGCAAGCTGACGGCGAAGTCTTTCTTTTCATCCTGTCTCTTCAACGAAGTGAGGATGACTACAAATGGAAGTGCCTCTCGGCCTTCACTTGCCTCCATTTTTAAAGGGACAAATAAGGTCGTCTCTGCTTTCTGGAGTTAATTAAATGACAGGATTTCTCAAAAAAAAAAAAAAGATTCTTTTTGTGATTAATAAGCCTAATATACTGGACTGTAGACTTTAGGGATAAACGTAGCAGGTAGCTGGCAAATATGGAGTGGTCTGATCTTTATATGTCATAAAGATATTTTGTCAGTGCTCCTCGCAAGTAGGAATCCTCCCTCAAATATCCCATATAAAGGGTAAAATTCTAGTTAGAACACTTGAGATTCTACTTTTATTATGCATTCCTTTGGCAAAACGTTACTTTTGAAATTCCAATAGTCGTGGGAGGGGAGTGTTAAGATGGTACCAGTTATTTGATGCTGGTGTGAATATATTTTAGATCTATTTCAGAGTATAGGTTTTGAGGACAATTTTGGTGGGATCAGAAAGTGTAAAGGCATGTGTGGTTGAGAAGAAAATGAATCTGAAGTCAGAAAAGAAAGGTGCTAGATTTGGAGACTTCTATGCAAGGCCAGTATTCAGGTGAGGCAAGTGAGGCTCAAAGTCTGTTACATATTTTCCAAATAAAACTGATGTATCCCAACTCCAACTTTATGGGAAAATGACAGGTACAGGTTCTGGTACTTTAAGATATTAACTTTGAAAAAAAATGTGTTTGGAATCATAAATTGGTATATGGAAACACAAATGCTTTAAATTCTTATTAAAACAACTTCAGATTTCTCTAAATGTACATTTGGCAGAAAGATGAATTGTTGGCCAATATATAATAAGTATAGCAATTGTTTACATTCCCATATATTGAAAATACTGGATGGAAAACTCAGAAAGAAAGTCTCTTATAAAAGGAGAGATAATTAAATGAGCCTTAGACCTTTGATTCCTGAAAATCAAGATCCTATTTCAGTTACTACTTGGCTCTGGAAGGGGAAAGTCTGAACCATTCATTCCAAATAGAATAATTTTATTTTCCTTTTCACATGTGGCTGTCCAAGTGATCATTTTTTGAGAACTGAAATATTATTAGTTATCATTTATTGTTCAAGTTCTAGCACTGGCCATCCCTTAAATAATATATATGTATATATGAATACTTGACATGATAGCTATCCTCTTAACACATTTTTATGTGTACAGTATGGTATAGTTAAATATAGGCACAGCAGGTCTCTACACCTTATCCATCTTGTGTAACTGAAACTTTACACCCGAGGAACAGCAATTCTCCATTTCCCCCTTCTCCCAGCCCCTGGCATCCACCATTCTCCTCTCTGCTTCTGTGGGCATGACTATTTTAGACCCCTAGATGAATGGAAGCTTGGGTATTTGTCTTTCTGTGCCTGGCCTATTTCAGCCAGCATGATGTCTCAGGACATCATATTTAAGGAGGCACTGACTCTCAGGCTCATGCAAGGGCAGCCTTGGCACCTGAGACCGAGCACCTCCTTAAATTTTGCACCCTGGCAGCCATACTTGCACCATCCTAATCCCAGTCCTACTTCTAAGACAAATAGCCACTTTCCCCAACTTTCCCCAAGACCATTTCTGGTTCCCCACGAGCAGCTATGGGTGGAGAAATGGATGAGGGGTGAGAAGAAGTGGACTCTTCTCATTGTGCAATTTGAGGTGACTCTGATTACCAGCGTCATTTTCACCCTGGAAACAGAGATAATATTAACTGTCTCTCTTCTCAGTCAAGAACTGTGAAGGGTCTGAGATTTTTGCCCTAGTTGCAAGCTAACATGTTAGCCGGTCACAGTTCCATGGATGCTGGTAGAAGACAGGTGACTCCGGGTCAGAGACAGGAGGCTTTATTCCTCACAGTAACAGCGGTAGCCAGATCATGAGCATTTGTATTGGTTCCTTGAACTGCAGTTCCCACAGGGCGACATGAAGAGGGTCAGATGATACAGGCACCCACAGTGGGTTGCATTACGGGGGATGAACCCCAAAGTTAAGGAACAAAAATGTTTATAATGGGCGATAAGAATGCCTGAGCTTTGCTCTCGGCAGAGCTATTATCTTCAGTATACTAGACAGTAAGCATGTGTGCCCTTTGTTCCAGCAGAATCTCTAGCATACTTGCCTCTAGCATTTTTCTCTGTGATAGAGAAAAAAACCAAACCCTATCTTGTTTAACACTCTGATATATTGTTTTCTTTTTAATTTTTATTGGAGTATAGTTGATTTACAATGTTGTGTTAGTTTCAGGTGTACAGCAAAGTGATTCAGTTATACATATACACGTATTCTTTTTCAAATTCTTTTCCTGTTTAAGTCATTACAGAGTGTTGAATAGAGTTCCCTGTGTTATACAGTAGGTCCTGATTAGTTATCTGTTTTATATGTAGTAGTGTGTTTTTAATTTTTTTTGTTTATTCACAGCCAAACTGAATCCTACTTAATACAGAATTTAGCATCTGGAGGTAGGGTGTGATAACAACTTGAAAATAGGACCTGTCTTGGTGGTGAGGAGGCATTTATATAGTGAAAATTCAGATATTGCAGACTGGACAACTAATAACTCTATTATGGGATGGGAAACTATTTGTCACATTGTTATCTGTTCTCCTTTGGAAGACAAACCACATATGAATTGGAGCTAAAGCACAAGGGGAAATGGTAGGAAAAATTCAGAATGTCGGTGTCTGTGTTGGGTACTTCTTGCCATTTTAGCAAAGTCCTGTAAAAGTGTGAGATGAGCTCAGAATAGGCCAGACTTCAAGCAGAGAGAGAAGGAAACACCCCTTCTCTTAGAGAGTTTCCTTGAGAAGCCTATAGCATAAATTGCCTCTGAGTCCTGTAATTCGAGGTATTGAAGATCTGAGAAAGCCCTCTTCTTCTGTAGCTCAAATTAAAGCAATTGTAAGTGATGGTTGCAAAGTGCCACTATTAGTAAGAGATAATTGTGCCACCAAACCTTATAGTAAGAGCTCTCTACAGACAATGGGAACTAAAAGTTCACATTTTCCCATCCAAGCTTATTTTTTCCAATGGTGTCTAAATGACCGCCACTCATTTGAGAGAGAGGGTGATAGATAAAGAAGACAGTAAATAAAAGATGAGAGTTGCCAGAGTGAAAAATAAGTATAATAATAATAAGTATAGTTATTTGCATGTGGAACTAATGAAAAAACTCCATAAGAGGCCTACTAAGATTTAAGGGAATAATATTGGCAAGGGGACCCCAGCCTTGGTCTACAGCACCTTTTGACAATTAAATCTCTCAAGTGAACCTTGGATCCCAGTTAGAAGTGGGCAAAAGCTGGGCAGGCCCCAAGAAGGTCATATTCTCCAGGACCTACTTCAGTATGTCTGTAGATGTTAGTGGACGTGGGTAACTCTCTCAGGGGAAAAAGCCAAGAACATGCTTAGAGTGTTTTCCCAGAAAGCAGAACCAGAGGCTTCCAGAGGGGCCAAATAAGAAACTTACTTTACTGCCGGGCAGGGTAACTTTTCAATTCTATCCGATTGGATCTCATAATTGTTTCAACCAGTGAGTGTGGGAGGTTTTATTTTTATTGTTCGGTTTCTTCAGAGTGTTTAGACTTTGCCCTTAGCGCAGTAACTGGGGAAAACTTAGGGTTGTCTCCACTGCAGAGGGAGCGTGTTCTTTTTGTCAGGAAGGAGTACACGTGGATGGACTTGGATATCCCAAAGTGTAGACTGTAACAAAGACCACTGGTTATCCCCCAAACATCCATTTTTTCCTCTCTCAATTATATAACTTCAAATTCATTTTGAGGATATATTCACTCGGCTAAAGGACTATATTTCTCAGCCTCCCTTACAGCCTTGTGCAGTCATGTGACAAGGTTCTGGTAAATGAGATGTAAGAGGTAGTACTGTATTATACTTCTTTAAAAGGGATGACGAGGCTCTTCTTTTTTCCCTCCATCCTACTTTCTGGAACATAGATGTAATGGCTAGCACTCTAGTTACCATTTTGTTTGATGAGGATGAGGCTCCTCACTCTACAGATATTGGAATAAAAGATCACAGAAGGTAAGGCACTGATGGATTTATGGAACTAACAATCATACTTGGATTGCTGGCCTCCATACTTCTTTTATGCAACAGAATAACACCTTTTGTGTTTAAGCCACTGTCAATTTGGGTTGTCTTTCATATGCAGCTAAATCTAATTTTGATAATTGTAAAATTCTATACAAACATGAGGCTATTGTTACCATTATGAGTCAAAATCTGTAAGAAAGAGTGGGTACATAAATTGCTTTCTAACTGAAACAGAGTAAAATTATTAATTTTTAAAAGTAATCTTGACAGTGGGGTTAGAAATAGTTTTATTCTGATGTGAACTGTACCATCATAGCCTTGGCCATCCCTACAATTCTAAAATCTTAAGTCCTTGGGGCACAGTACCTTGCCATACTCACAGGGACCTATAATGGAATTACTACATTAAGGATCCAGCTGAAGGGGCAGTAGTAGGCTGACTTATTTGTACTATATGATTTCACCTATTATAACACAGCTAATTAGATAAAAGGTGGGAAACTAACCAATGCAGTCAATACATAGGCTGGTTAGTGACCTATGATTGACATGTTCTGGTGTGAAAAGGGGATCTGGGTCAATCAGCAACTTTCTGTCAGCAATTTGAATTAGGAAAACAAGATAGGTATCAGTTAGCAGTGGAAGCTGACGCTCAAGTCAGCAGAAATAGAGTTAGACTCTGACGGCCATGTGTAAGCTAAGATACAGAATGGCAGAAACCATGAAAGAGCAGAAGCTTAGGTAAATAAAAGACATAGGGTAGGGCTTCCCTGGTGGCGCAGTGGTTGAGAATCTGCCTGCCAATGCAGGGGACACGGGTTCGAGCCCTGGTCTGGGAAGATCCCACATGCCGCGGAGCAACTGGGCCCGTGAGCCACAATTACTGAGCCTGCGAGTGTGGAGCCTGTGCTCCGCAACAAGAGAGGCTGCGATGGTGAGAGGCCCGCGTATCGCGATGAAGAGTGGCCCCCGCTTGCCACAACTGGAGAAAGCCCTCACACAGAAACGAAGACCCAACACAGCCATAAATAAATAAATAAATAAATAAATAAATAAATAAATAAATAAATAAATAAAAATTAAAAAAAAAAAAGACATAGGGTAGAAGATGAGGGTGCTGCTTAAAATAGTATAAGAAGAGGAGACATACAACAAGAAGAGGCGGAGAGAGTAACTGAGAGCCTTGCCAATGGCAGCGATATTTGACCTTCTGTTGCTGAGGTCTCTGCGGCTGTTGACCACCCGGTTCATGTTTCTATATGGCAAGGTAGGACTGAGTTCTTGCATTTCCCACCTTCTGTATCTCTTGCCCCTCCAAAAAAATATGTTCTTGCAATAGCACGTTATCCAAATCTCTTTCCTGTATCTGAAAGGGCCTAATTAGAACAACTGGGGTATAGATAAATATTGACATGTTTAATTGCCCAAGCGATCATGTTTTTCTATTACTAGGAACTAGTGTACCTAATTTTAAGTTATTTGAATCCTATTTAATTTTAAAAAGCATTCATTTGAGGCAGTTTATCATACTAAAAGCAATGTAGCCCAAAGCAGTTAAAATAAGGTCAGATGATGAGAAAGATAATTATAGCAAGAAACTGAAAGGAAATAAGAATTTTAATGATGAACATAATAGTCTTTATTGAACACTTTCAGGCTGACGGTAAGCACTTTTTGTGTATCATCTTCATCATCATTATTATTTACATATGTACAACAGCCTTATTAGAGAGGTGTTCTTATTACCCCTACTTTACAGATAAGAACAGTGAGGCAAAGAGGATTAAGTATTAGCCACAGCTATTGAATGGCAGAGCGTGGGATTTGATCTTGACTGTCTAAATCTATATTCTTAGTGGCTATGCTGTAGTGACTCTGTATTTAGCTTGGAGCTTTCTTGTCACCATCCGCAACTGATAAGTAGCTCTAAACTGTAGCAAAGTGAAAATGGACAGCATCTACAAGGCAGATATTATGAAACTGGCAGCCCAAGAGCCATATCACAGGGGACCCTGGGGAATGCCTTGACCCAGGAGGCCAACTGAGAGGGTTCTTAGGATATTCTGCAGAGGAGGGGCAATGGGCTTCTTCAGGGGCATAATGAGAAAATTCTCATTATACATTTTCTTAGCACGTAGGAACTTAAGGTAGAATTGAAACCATTGTTAACACGAGAGACAATCATGTTGTGCTTAGGGATGTGGGCTCTCAACCCGGGCTGTGCTGCTTAAGATGAGGGTGACTTCGGGCGAGTTACTTAAACTGTCTGCCTTTGTTTCTTCATCTGTAAAAGAGGATTTTATACAAAAAGGATTTCCTATGTATTTCATCAGATTGTTGTGAGACTTAAATGATGCAGTGCAAGTAAGCCCTTGAAAGAATACCTGCCAGAGAGGAAGAGCTTAGTACATGTTGGTTATTGTAATAATGATAGTTTCCCTTCCTTTTCACTATCTCTAGTTGGCAGGTCCAGTGCACAGGAGGTTTTGCTGGTGCTGGTAGGGCTATAACATGGGTACCTGGAAACAGTGAGCCTCATGTTTACTCCTTCAGACTTGTACGATTGATACTATTAATAAACTGGATCTATGTCACCCAGCTCAAGTTCTTTACCCACTATATTCATATACTCCATATATGTGCGCACCCATACAATATATTTCATATATTCAATAATGGCAGCAACTAACATCTCCTCAATGTTTAGTAAATGCAAAGCAGTTTATTAAAAACTTTATATAAATTACGACATTTACAACAACCTGATTATGTGATATGGGTATCCTTCCTTCACAGGTCAGGAAAAATTAGAACTGTTTTACAGTTAGAGAATTGAAAAAAAAAGGCATTTGCTCAGTTAGAGTATGTCTGAATTGCTGTGAAATCTCTCAAGGTGCTTCCCTTTTTTTTTTTTTGTTTTTTGAGCTGGCAATACAGATTGGTGCTACCAGTATATCATAGAATGAAAAGCTGAATGAAAGTTCATGCATTGAAACACACCACCCAATTAGCATGAAAACATCGGTGTTTACTGGAAGTTTAATGACTGGATTAACATGCACCATTGCTTCCTTCCTCACTGTTTGCTGCTTCATTTGGGTCTTCATTTAACTACTCAACCACAAAAGTCAACTCAGCTTGAGAGATAGAGAGATTCCTAGAAGTGAATGTGACCAAACTTGGCAATGCAAATGGATCAAGTATTTCCTCTCATTCACAACTTTGAAGTCGACCTGGTCATCATGCCTGCATTACACATCTTTTTGAGTTGAAGACCATGACTGCAGTATTCTTTAGATGCTGAACAAGTAGTCTCTTGCTACAATCATGCTGCATGACACATGATTCCAAAATTCAGTAGCTTAAAATAATAAGCACTTATTTCGTTCTAGTCTGCGGGGAATCAGTTGAGGCTGGTTTTGGCCGTGCTCACACACGTTGCTGGAGATTAACTGTGTGTCAGCTGATCTGGGCTGGCTTTTGCTGGGACAGCTGGGGAGACTGGGTGCTGCTATTTGCATCTCTGATACTTGTGCACACCAGCCTGAGCATGTTCTTTTGCCGTGGCAGAGGTGCAAGAGAGAGGGCAAGCCCCATCACGCCAGCACTTTTCAAGACCCTGCTTTTGTAGCATCTGCCACCATTCCATTGGCCAAAGTAAGTCACATGGCCAACCTATATTCAAAGGGCTGGGAAATAGATTAGATTCTAATTCTTGAGAGAAACTCCCTGGATACAGGAAAGGGTGATGAATTAAATTCATCATTGCAATCTCTACAGGTGTGTTTTCTTAAGAGAAACTAAACTGTCAAAAACATTTTTGGGCTTCCCTGGTGGCGCAGTGGTTGAGAATCTGCCTGCCAATGCAGGGGACACGGGTTCGAGCCCTGGTCTGGGAAGATCCCACATGCCGCGGAGCAACTAGGCCCGTGAGCCACAACTACTGAGCCTGCGCGTCTGGAGCCTGTGCTCCGCAACAAGGGAGGCCGCGATAGTGAGAGGCCCGTGCACCGCGATGAAGAGTGGCCCCTGCTCGCCACAACAAGAGAAAGCCCTCGCCCAGAAACGAAGACCCAACACACCCAAAAATACATAAAAATAAATAAATTTAAAAAAAATTTTTTTAAATTAGTTTTGATTTTTAATTAGAAGTATATATGTACATGAAAGGGTCAAATGGTTCTGTAAGACTTATACAGCCTGCTAATGATATAAGATCTTTCAGCCATTTCTTTTATTATTAGCCACCAAAGCTCTTAAAAATGCATTGCTACTTCTTGTATTCCACTTTCGGCATGGCCTGTTGACTTCTTCCTTGGGAAGATAAAAATCTACCTCTCGTTCACTGACCTCCCTCACCTCTCATGAGACACATGCATATCTCCCGTGCTCTTAACTTTCAGTGTTGTTTTATAATTTGGTTTAGATTCTTTCTCAGTATTTAGATTATTGAGACTTTATAAGCACTATTCACAGCCAATGCATATAGTGAACTACAATTATTTTTCCATTGTTGCACACTTTTTAGTGTCTCTGAAGTTAATTATTATCCTATTTTCTTTACTTTTTTATTATAGGTAATTCAGCCTCAACTCTTTTTCAATTATGTAAAGCATCTCTGAGTATGTTCAAAAACACTGGGAATTCTCTAGGTTTCATTTACATACAGATGTCTCTCCCCAGAGCTGTTTACTTACTCTAACCTGTGTGATTTTATGCCTTGTATAATTCTGATACCTTCTTTTACCACCGTTCTGGAGATCAGTATTTCCTGAACCTGTATCTTCCTAAAGTCTGTATTATTGCCTCAATTCATGGAATACATCTTCCCATAGCTTTCTGAAAAAAAGTGGTTAGGAGGTATGTTTTTACCCTAAATCTTTTACTACCTGCTACTGTCAGTATATAAAACTGATTAATGGTGTAATAGAAACCCAAAGGTTTAGAAACACAAAGGTGGGTGTTGAAGATTAACAAAAGTAGAACTTTATGTTATGTTTTGTTACTTGGCTAAGTTTTTGCACATTTTCAGAATGAGCGGTCCTTTGACTCTCTAGCGAGACATTTTTTTCCTCAACATTTTACTGTAAAATTGTTCAAATACAGAAAATTTGTAAAGATACTAAAATGAATAATTGTGTACGTTTACCTAGGTTATGTATATAATGGGTATATATCTCCATCCCTTTTTTTTTTCTGTATCATTTGACAGTGAGTGGTTAATTGTGAAATTTACACCTGAAAATATCAGCACGCTTGGCTTAAGAACGAAGACAACTTTCAGTGAAACCACAATACCTTTCACATACCTAAGAAAATCAGCATCAGGTTCATATTAAAATTTCCATAGTTATAAGAATGCTTCTTATATTTATTTTGTTAAAAAGAAAAACAATAGCAGCTATGTCCAATCTAGGTTTATACATTGTAATTGTTATGTGTTTTTAGGCTTTTTCAATCTAGGACAATTTCCCTATTAAAAATGATTTTTAAAAAAATTTACCTGCAGCCAAATTAACTATTTTTGGTGTATAGTTTTGTGAGTTTTAACATGTGTTTAGATTGATGCAATCACTTCTACAATCAGGATGCAGAATAGCTTCATTACCTCAAAACATTTCCTCAAATTGTTCCTTTGTAGTTGATCCCTCCCTCAGCCTATAACCCCTGGTAACCACTGAGCCTAGTAACTGTTACCTGTAGGTAACTATGTCCTACAGTTTGCTTTTTCCAGAATGTCATATAAATAAATGAAATAGTATAGTATGAACCTTTTGAAATTGACTTCTTTCACTTAGCATAATGCGTCTGTGCTTCATCCATGTTTTTGTGTGTATCAGTAGTTCATTCCTTTTTATTATTGACTTATATTCCATTACATAGATGTACCACAATTTTTTTATCCACATACTCACTGAAGAACATTTAGGTTGTTTCTACTTTGTGATAATTATGAATAATGCCATTATAAATATTTGTACACAGGTTTGTGTGTGTGTGTGTGTGTATAAAAATAAATTTTCATTTTTCTAGTGTAAATACGCAGACGTGGCTTGCTAGGTCATGTGGTAAGTATGTTGATTTATTTATTTTTTCTGTAAAAAATCCCTTTGATCCAAGGCTTGGGAGAGGCCTCCAGCGTGGTTAAAAAGCTGCCTAGTGGCTCATGGAAAGGCTCAGGCAGAAGCCCTGACCCTGGAGGTGGGGGGGTTGGATGCAGAGGGGCCCCTCAAAGGCCGCTGGGTTCTGGAGGCCCCTAGTCATGCTCAAGGATGAGCCTTCCGGGCTGGCCAACCTGTGGAGTTAGTCAGGTGGTTGTCCATCTTCTTGATGAATTTCACATGCTCAGCTAGGAGGAAGCTCTCCAGGAACTCACAGAGATGGGGGTTTGTGTGGGCTGAACCCAGGACATGCAGATACCAAAGGGCTTGGTTCAAGTTCTCCTCCAGGGCCATGGCAACTTCCATGGCATCCAGGGATTACCCTATTCATTTAGGGATGGCTTCTTCATGTCCTGGCAGAGGGCAAGGCTGCAGTGCCAGTTTTTATCTTCCAAAGAGGCTGGGTGCCCTCATAGGCAAGATGGCCCATGCCTTCCAGAGCCTCATGGTCATGGTTGAACTAGAAGCCTAGAGGGAGGGAGGTGTAGGAGGCCTGCAGATGCAGGTTGGCGGCAGCCTCCACGTCAGTGGAATGGTTCTGATGAATCTGGGAGCTCATGGTTGGTCTGCAATAAAGAGCTGACCGTGTAAACTGGTGTTGGCTAGTCCTGGAGGCAGGGGATGGCTAAGAAGGTGATCAAAGAGATTGTGACTGGAAAGCAGGTTGGAGGGTGGCCTGAGGCTGGAAGAAGGGGGTCCCCAGGTCTGTTCTGTCTAAACACTGTTGAAGTAACAGACAGATCTGCAAGACTGTGGGTGCACTGACTGTATATTTAATAAAGAAACTTCCAAACCATTTGCCAACATGGATGTACAATTTTGGATTCTCCACCAGAAGTATGTGAGAGTTTCAGTTGCTCGGTACTTGACTCTAATTTTTATTTCCCTAATAACTAATTATGTTGGACATCTTTTCATTTGCTTATTTGCCATCTGTATTTCCTCTTTGATAAAATGTCTGTTCAGGTTATTGGGTTATTTCTTTTCATATTGTTGAGTTTTGAGGGTTCTTTCTATATTCTAGATAAAAATCATTTTTCAGAAATGTGGTTTATAAATATGTTCTCTCTGATTTTTGCTTATCTTTTCATTCTCTTATCAGGGTCTTCCAGAGAGCTAATGTTTAAATTTTGATGAAATAGAATTTATCAATTATTTATTTATTGATTGATTTTTCATCTTTATTGGAGTATAATTGCATTACAATGTTGTGTTAGTTTCTGCTTTATAAAAAGGCAAATCAGCTATACATATACATATATCCCCATATCTCTTCCCTCTTGCGTCTCCCTCCCTCCCACCCTCCCTATCCCACCCCTCTAGGTGGTCACAAAGCACCGAGCTGATCTACCTGTGCTATGCGGCTGATTCCCACTAGCTATCCATTTTACATTTGGTAGTGTATATATGTACATGCCACTCTCTCACTTTGTTCCAGTTTACCCTTCCCACTCCCCATATCCTCAAGTCCATTCTCCAGTAGGTCTGCGTCTTTATTCCCGTCTTGCCCCTAGGTTCTTCATGACCTCTTTTTTTTCCCTTAGATTCCGTATATATGTGTTAGCATACGGTATTTGTTCTTCTCTTTCTGACTTACTTCACTCTGTATGACAGACTCTAGGTCCATCCACCTCACTACAAATAACTCAGTTTCGTTTCTTTTTATGGTTGAGTAATATTCCATTGTATATATGTGCCACATCTTCTTTATTCATTCATCTGTTGATGGACACTTAGGTTGCTTCCATGTCCTGGCTATTGTAAATAGAGCTGCAATGAACATAGTGGTACATGACTCTTTTTGAATTCTGGTTTTCTCAGGGTATATGCCTAGGAGTGGGATTGCTGGGTCATATGGTAGTTCTATTTTTAGTTTTTTAAGGAACCTCCATACTGTTCTCCATAGTGGCTGTATCAATTTACATTCCCATCAACAGTGCAAGAAGGTTCCCTTTTCTCCACACCCTCTCCAGCATTTATTGTTTGTAGATTTTTTGATGATGTCCATTCTGACCGGTTTGAGGTGATACCTCACTGTAGTTTTGACTTGCATTTCTCTAATGATTAGTGATGTTGAGCATTCTTTCATGTGTTTGTTGACAATCTGTATATCTTCTTTGGAGACATGTCTATTTAGGTCTTCTGCCCATTTTTGGATTGGGTTGTTTGTTTTTTTGATATTGAGCTGCATGAGCTGCTTGTAAATTTTGGAGATTAATCCTTCGTCAGTTGCTTCATTTGCAAGTATTTTCTCCCATTCTGAGGGTTGTCTTTTGGTCTTGTTTATGGTTTCCTTTGCTGTGCAAAAGCTTTCAAGTTTCATTAGGTCCCATTTGTTTATTTTTGTTTTTATTTCCATTTCTCTAGGAGGTGGGTCAAAAAGGATCTTGCTGTGATTTATGTCATGGAGTGTTCTGCCTATGTTTTCCTCTAAGAGTTTAATAGTGTCTGGCCTTACATTTAGGTCTTTAATCCATTTTGAGTTTATTTTTGTGTATGGTGTTAAGGAGTGTTCTAATTTCATTCTTTTACATGTAGCTGTCCAGTTTTCCCAACACCACTTATTGAAGAGGCTGTCTTTTCTTCACTGTATATTCTTGCCTCCTTTATCAAAGATAACGTGACCATATGTGTGTGGGTTTGTCTCTGGCTTGTATCCTGTTCCATTGATGTATATTTCTGTTTCTGTGCCAGTACCATACTGTCTTGATGACTGTAGCTTTGTAGTGTAGTCTGAAGTCAGCGAGCTTGATTCCTCCATCTCCGTTTTTCTTTCTCAAGATTGCTTTGGCTATTCGGGGTCTTTTGTGTTTCCATACAAATTGTGAGATTTTTTGTTCTAGTTCTGTGAAAAATGTCAGTGGTAGTTTCATAGGGATTGCATTGAATCTGTAGATTGCTTTGCGTAGTATAGTCATTTTCACAATGTTCATTCTTGCAATCCAAGAGCATGGTATATCTATACATCTATTTGTAACATCTTTAATTTCTTTCATCACTGTCTTATAATTTTCTGCATACAGGTCTTTTGTCTCCTTAGGTAGGTTTATTCCTAGATATTTTATTCTTTTTGTTGCAGTGGTAAATGGGAGTGTTTTCTTAATTTCACCTTCAGATTTTTCATCATTAGTGTATAGGAATGCAAGAGATTTCTGTGCATTAATTTTGTATCCTGCTACTTTACCAAATTCATTGATTAGCTCTAGTAGTTTTCTGGTAGCACCTTTACGATTCTCTATGTATAGAATCATGTCATCTGCAAACAGTGACAGCTTTACTTCTTCTTTTCCGATTGGGATTCCTTTTATTTCTTTTTCTTCTCTGATGGCTGTGGCTAACACTTCCAAAACTATGTTGAATAATAGTGGTGAGAGTGGGCAACCTTGTCTTGTTCCTGATCTTAGTGGAAATGGTTTCAGTTTTTCACCATTGAGGATGATGTTGGCTGTGGGATTGTCATATATGGCCTTTATTATGTTGAGGTAAGTTCCCTCTTTGCCTACTTTCTGGAGGGTTTTCATCATAAACGTTGTTGAATTTTGTCAAAAGCTTTCTCTACATCTATTGAGATGATCATATGGTTTTTCTCCTTCTATTTGTTAATATGGTGTATCACATTGATTGATTTGCATATATTGAGGAATCCTTGCATCCCTGGGATAAACCCCACTTGAGCATGGTGTATGATCCTTTTAATGTGCTGTTGGATTCTGTTTGCCAGTATTTTGTTGAGGATTTTTGCATCTATGTTCATCAGTGATATTGGCCTGTAGTTTTCTTTCCTTGTGACGTCTTTGTCTGGTTTTGGTATCAGGCTGATGGTGGTCTCGTAGAATGAGTTTGAGAGTGTTCCTCCCTCTGCTATATTTTGGAAGAGTTTGTGAAGGATAGGTGTCAGCTCTTCTCTAAATGTTTGATAGAATTCACCTGTGAAGCCATCTGGTCCTGGGCTTTTGTTTGGTGGAAGATTTTTAATCACAGTTTCAATTTCAGTGCTTGTGATTGGTCTGTTCATATTTTCTATTTCTTCCTAGTTCATTCTCGGAAGGTTGTGCATGTCTAAGAATCTGTCCATTTCTTCCAGGTTGTCCATTTTATTGGCATAGAGTTGCTTGTAGTAATCTCTCATGATCCTTTGTATTTCTGCAGTGTCAGTTGTTACTTCTCCTTTTTTATTTCTAATTCTATTGATTTGAGTCTTCTCTCTTTTTTTCTTGATGAGTCTGGCTAATGGTTTATCAATTTTGTTTATCTTCTCAGAGAACCAGCTTTTAGTTTTATTGATCTTTGCTATAGTTTCCTTCATTTCTTTTTCATTTATTTCTGATCCGATATTTATGATTTATTTCCTTCTGCTAACTTTGGAGTTTTTTTGTTCTTCTTTCTCTAATTGCTTTAGGTGTAAGGTTAGGTTGTTTATTTGAGATTTTTCTTGTTTCTTGAGGTAGGATTGTATTGCTATAAACTCCCCTCTTAGAACTGCTTTTGCTTCATCCTATAGGTTTTGGGTCATCGTGTTTTCATTGTCATTTGTTTCTTGGTATTTTTTTTTGATTTCCTCTTTGATTTCTTCAGTGATCTCTTGGTTATTTAGTAGCATATTGTTTAGCCTCCATGTGTTTGTGTTTTTTAGAGATTTTTTCCTGTAATTGACATCTAGTCTCATAGCATTGTGGTCAGAAAAGATACTTGATACGATTTCAATTTTCTTAAATTTACCAAGGCTTGATTTGTGACCCAAGATATGATCTATCCTGGAGAATGTTCCATCAGCACTTGAGAAGAAAGTGTATTCTGTTGTTTTTGGATGGAATGTCCTATAAATATCAATTAAGTCCATCTTGTTAATGTATCATTTAAAGCTTGTGTTTCCTTATTTATTTTCATTTTGGATGATCTGTCCATTGGTGAAAATGAGGTGTTAAAGTCCCCTACTATGATTGTGTTACTGTCGATTTCCCCTTTTATGGCTGTTAGTATTTGCCTTATGTATTGGGGTGCTCCTATGTTGGGTGCATAAATATTTACAATTGTTATATCTTCTTCTTGGATTGATCCCTTGATCATTATGTAGTGTCCTTCTTTGTCTCTTGTAATAGTCTTTGTTTTAAAGTCTATTTTGTCTGATATGAGAATTGCTCCTCCAGCTTTCTTTTGATTTCCATTTGTATGGAATATCTTTTTCCATCCCCTCACTTTCAGTCTGTATGTGTCCCTAGGTCTGAAGTGGGTTTCTTGTAGACAGCGTATATACGGGTCTTGTTTTTATATCCATTCAGCCAGTCTATGTTTTTTGGTTGGAGCATTTAATCCATTTACATTTAAGGTAATCATCGATATGTATGTTCCTATTACCATTTTCTTGATTGTTTTTGGTTTGTTATTGTAGGTCTTTACCTTCCCTTGTGTTTTGTGCCTAGAGAAGTTCCTTTAGCATTTGTTGTAAAGCTGGTTTGGTGGTGCTGAATTCTCTTAGCTTTTGCTTGTATGTAAAAGTTTTAATTTCTCCATCAAATCTGAATGAGATCCTTGCTGGGTAGAGTAATCTTGGTTGTAGGTTTTCCCCCTTCATTGCTTAAAATATGTCTTGCCACTCCCTTCTGGCTTGCAGAGTTTCTGCTGAAAGATCAGCTGTTAACCTTATGGGGATTCCCTTGTGTGTTATTTGTTGTTTTTCCCTTGCTGCTTTTAATATTTTTTATTTGTATTTAATTTTTGATAGTTTGATTAATATGTGTCTTGGCGTGTTTCTCCTTGGATTTATCCTGTATGGGACTCTCTGTGCTTCCTGGACTTGATTAACTATTTCCTCTCCTATATTAGGACAGTTTTCAACTATAATCTCTTCAGATATTTTCTCAGTCCCTTTCTTTTTCTCTTCTTTTTCTGGGACCTCTATAATTCGAATGTTGGTGCGTTTAATGTTGTCCCAGAGGTCTCTGAGACTGTCCTCGATTCTTTACATTTTTTTTTTTTTATTCTGCTCTGCAGTAGTTATTTCCACTATTTTATCTTCCAGGTCACTTATCTGTTCTTCTGCCTCAGTTATTCTGCCAGTGATACCTTCTAGAAAATTTTAAATTTCATTTATTGTGTTGTTCATCACTGTTTGTTTACTCTTTAGTTCTTGTAGGTCCTTGTTAAACATTTCTTGTATTTCCTCCCTTCTATTTCCAAGATTTTGGATGATCTTTACTATCATTATTCTGACTTCTTTTTCAGGTAGACTGCCTATTTCCTCTTCATTTGTTACGTGTGGTGGGTTTTTACCTTGCTCCTTCATCTGCTGTGTGTTTCTCTGTCTTCTTATTTTGCTTAACTTACTGTGTTTGGGGTGTCCTTTTCACAGGCTGCAGGTTCATAGTTCCCATTGTTTTTGATATCTGCCCCCAGTGGCTAAGTTTGGTTCAGTGGGTTGTGTAGGCTTCCTGGTGGAGGGGACTAGTGCCTGTGTTCTGGTGGATGAGGCTGGATCTTGTCTTTGTGGTGGGTAGGTCCACGTCTGGTGGTGTGTTTTGGGGTGTCTGTGGTCTTATTATGATTTTCCGCAGCCTCTCTGCTAATGGGTGAGGTTGTGTTCCTGTCTTGCTAGTTGTTTGGCATAGGGTGTCCAGCACTGGAGCTTGCTGGTCGTTGAGTGGAGCTGAGTCTTGGCTTTGAGATGGAGATCTCTGGGAGATTTTCGCCATTTGCTATTACGTGGAGCCAGGACGTCTCTTGTGAACCAGTGTCCTGAATTTGGCTCTCCCACCTCTGAGGCACAGCCCTGATGCCTGGCTGGAGCAGCAAGAGCCTGTCATCCACATGGCTCAGAATAAAAGGGAGAGAGAGAGAGAGAGAAAGAAAGAAAGAAAGAAAGAGGAAGGTAAAAGAAAATAAAATAGTCATTAAAATAAAAAATAATTATTAAAAAAATTATTTTAAGTAATAAAAAAAAAAGAAAGAAAGAAAGAAGAGAGCAACCAAAGCAGAAAACAAATCCACCAATGATAACAAACGCTAAAAACTATACTAAAAAACAAAACAAAACAAAAAAACGGACAGACAGAACCCTAGGACAAATGGTAAAAGCAAAGCTATACTGATAAAATCACACACAGAAGCATACACATACACACTCACAAAAAAAGAAGGGAAAAAAAATTATATATTGTTGCCCCAAAGTCCACCTCCTCAATTTGGGATGATTCATCGTCTATTCAGGTATTCCACAGATGCAGGTACATTAAGTTGATTGTGGAGATTTAATCCACTGCTTCTGAGGCTGCTGGGAGAGATTTCCCTTTCTCTTCTTTGTTTGCACAGCTCCTGGGGTTCAGCTTTGGATTTGGCCCAGCCTCTGCGTTTAGGTCGGCTGAGCGCATCTGTTCTTCGCTCAGACAGGACGGGGTTAAAGGAACAGTTGATTCGGGGGCTCTGGCTCATTCAGGCGGGGGGGAGGGAGGGGTATGGAGTTTGGGGCGAGCCTGTGGCAGCAGAGGCTGGTGTGACTTTGCACCAGCCTGAGGCGCACTGTGTGTTCTCCCGGGGAAGTTGTCCCTGGATCACGGGACCCTGGCAGTGGCGGGCTGCCCAGGCTCCCAGGAGGGGAGGTGTGGATAGTGACCTGTGCTTGCACAGAGGTTTCTTGGTGGCGGCAGCAGCAGCCTTAGCATCCCATGCCCGTCTCTGGGGTCCGAGCTGATAGCCGCGGCTTGCCCCCATCTCTGGAGCTCCTTTAAGCGGTGCTCTTAATCCCCTCTCCTCGCCCACCAGGAAACAAAGAGGCAAGAAAAAGTCTCTTGCCTCTTCGGCAGCTCCAGACCTTTTCCCAGACTCTCTCCTGGCCAGCTGTGGTGCACTAACCCCTTCAGGCTGTGCTCACGCCGACAACCCCAGTCCTCTCCCTGCCATACGACCGAAGCCAGAGCCTCAGCTCCCAGCCCCCGCCTGCCCCGGCGGGGGAGCAGACAAGCCTCTCGGGCTGGTGAGTGCTGGTTGGCACTGATCCTCTGTGCGGGAATCTCTCCGCTTTGCCCTCTGCACCCCTGTGGCTGTGCTCTCCTCCATGGCTCCGAAGCTTCCCCCGCTCCGCCACCCGCAGTCTCCGCCCATGAAGGGGCTTCCTAGTGTGTGGAAACCTTTCCTCCTTCACAGCTCCCTCCCACTGGTGCAGGTCCAGTCCCTATTCTTTTGTCTCTGTTTTTTCTTTTTTCTTTTGCCCTACCCAGGTACGTGGGGAGTTTCTTGCCTTTTGGGAGGTCTGAGGTCTTCTGTCAGTGTTCAGTAGGTGTTCTGTAGGAGTTGTTGCACATGTAGATGTATTTCTGATGTCTATGTGGGGAAGAAGGTGATCTCCACGTCTTACTCTTCCGCCATCTTGGAGCTCATCTCAATTTTTTATTTTTGAATTATGCTTTTGGTGTTTAAAAACACTTTGTTTAACCCAAGTTCATGAAGATTTTTGTTTTGTATTTCTTTCATATTTAACCTCTTACTGCCTGGTTTGTTAGTTTTAAGTGGCATTCTTTGACTTCCTCTTGTCTCTATACTTACATAACTATCCATGATTATATTCTGCTTTCCTCTTTCTCTTTCTACTTTTCCTACATGCTTCCTAGGTGCATTCTTTCTACTTTGTCGCAACATGTACTGTTTATTTACTCTTCTTCCCCCTATATCCCCCACCGTGATCTAGTCATAGATCTCTAGCTCAGTATGTTAAATGTTCATTTTCAGTACTTTTTCTTGATGTTTCTCCTGTTATTTCTTGGTTACTTGAAGCTCATTCTCTAGATTTCTTGTAAAAGGCTTATAGGTGCAGTATTTTCTGAGGTCTTGCACTTTTAAAACTATTTTACTACAGCTCTGGTACTTGAAATGTAGCTTAGTTGGATATAAAATCCTTGGTTTTCACTTTCTTTGGGTTTCTGAAAAAGGCTCTTTCACTGTTGCCTTTCTTTGTATGTTGTTCTTGAGTATCTTGGCTAGCCTAATTGTTTTACTCTTGTAACTAATTTCGGTTTTTTTGCCTTGAGGTGCTGTTGATTTTCTTTTCTTTTTTTAAAAAAAATCTGACATTTTGCAAGAATGTGTTTCAAATTTGATCATTCTGGGTAAAATTTTCCTAGTACACAGTAGGCCTTTTAAATATATAGATTTAGGTTTTCTTGAATTATAGGTTTAAATATTAGCTCTGTTCCATTGTTTTATTTTTCTTCTTCAGGGACTCCATTTATACATATGTTGTTGGCTGTTTGCCTATCATGGATTTCAGTCACTTTCTCTCTGAATCTTTTTAGTTCTTTCTGTATCTCACTTTCATTTTCTTGACTTCTTTACTACATTTATTCAACGTTCCTTAATAATGCTTCATTCGAATCTATTTTCCTTTGGTCACCTTATAACTTATTCTTCATTTTGGGGATCTTTTGTCTATGTACTTTCTTTCCTGAGTTCTAACAATGCATTGCATTTTTTCCTTTTTTTTCTTTCTAGGGGTGATTTTTTCTGTGCTTCATTTAAGTACTCTGATTCCTTTGTTCTTTTCCATGGAGAGTTTAAAGATTCTTCTCTTCCACTCTCTCCACTCACAGTGTTGAAGCTGAGGTATGCAATGTACTGGAATGTTGCATCTTTATATGAAAGAAAACAGAAGTTCACAGTATTCTCTGTGTCCTAGTAGTGCTGAAGATGTGGGTCAAGTGGGATTTGATTTGTGCTCCTTTTCTCCCTCTCCCTCCTTCTTCCTCTTTTCCTCTTTCCCCTCACCCCCTCACCCCATTCCTCCTCATCTTCATTCTTCTTTTTGGAAGTTGTTTGGAGCTTCAGATTTAGGCAACCACTCCTGTGGCTAGCTGGAGCTTCTACGTTCACATTTGATTGATACTTTTGGGTGTACAGCTATTAGTTGGAAATCACTTTTCCTCTATTGTCTTCAACATCTAGTGCCATTCTGATTCTTCATCTTTTACTTATGATATACGTTTGCTCTCTGGAACTTTTAGTATTTTCCCTTTTCCCAAAGTTGTTGCATTTTCAAGGTGGTATCCTTCTGTAGTTTCCTTTTTGTCTACTGTGTATGTTACTAGATGGACCATTTAATCTGAACACTTAGATCCTTCAATTCTGGGATAATTTTTATAATTATTTCATTAATAATTGCATCTGATTTTTTAAATCATTCCTTCTCATGCTGGAATTCTTATTATTCACATGTTAGATATTATAAATAAAATTTTAGGTATTTTTTTCTTTTTTTGTCTTCTTCAGCCTGCTATTTCCCTCTTCCTCTCTCTCTATTCCTTCCTCTGTTTTCTTGTGTTTTCTTTAACTTTATCTTCCAATCCTCAATCCTTTTATTGATTTTCAGTTTCAGTCATCAAATTTTAAATTCTAAGAGCTAATTTGGATTATTTCTTGTACTGATATTTTTATTTTTTAAATTTTTATTTAAATTTTTTGACATTGGATACTTTATTTATTTTACCTTTTGACTTCTATATTTTATTTATTTTTAGATAAACTTTTGTTCTTATTTTATGGCTATATCTTCTCTTATTTTTCTGAGTAATGAAATGTCTTGTGAATTTTTTACTCTTCTGCACTGTCTCAATCACCTCCACAGTGCTTTTTATTTTACTTTGCTTTTTGTATTTCATGGTAGAATTTTGCATTAAAAGTTTGATAATCTTTGGCTTGCCTGTTTATGTTAATAAATGGGGCACTATGAAGCTGATTGCAAGGTATAGGTCTTTTCATGAGGCTTGTTGAATATGTGCTTCTTAGCAGGAGGGTATGGTTTAGTTATTTGTATTAGGGAAACACCTGATATCATAATCATTAAGTCTTTTTTTCTTAGGATGGTCGGATTCCTCAGAGAAAAAATTTCCAATCCCATGCTATACAGCCATAAAAAACTAAACAACTACACTCAACAACATGGATGAATTTCACAAACAGCATTAACTGAAAGAAACAAGACACAATGGAACTCATACTATGAAGTTCTATTTTTTTTTTAAGTTCAAAATTGTACAAAGCTAAATGTGTTGGTTAGGGCTATGTATTAACTGGTAAAATTATTAAAAAGAGGCCTTAGTTTGCAGCTCCTTGAAAGAAGAACATGAGTCAATGGCTTATGGCATAAAGTTTATATGGGAAGAGATCCTAGGAAGCAGGATATGGGAGTAGGGAGAGTGAGAAGGGAAGGAAGACCAGCCAATATAAATGTATATTTTCCAGGCCACTGCTGAAGGTCAGGACCCCTGAGGGCTGGACAGAATGCCTGCCAGGATTATCTGTATCCTGAGCAGGAGGCTGAAATATTTATCCATCACCTCCCATTCTCCACTGATAGAGGGTTGCTGTGGGTGTGTTAACTTTCCCTCCTGTGCTTTGTGCAGTGACTGAGCAGGCTTGGAGAAGGTCTTGGGGCAGAAAAGCTGGAAGATACAAGTCAAGCACTTTGAGTGCAGCGATGTCAGTGTAAATCTGAGCTCATACCTAACTGTCCAACAGAGCTGTGATTACAATCAACCTGGGGTGAGGAATTGTGACACAGGACACCAAAAGTGTCTGCCACAAAAGGCAAGATCACAGTTAATAGAAGACAGTATAGCAGTTCCCTCTAGCAGGGAGGGAAAGAACTATAAGGGAGGACATGTTAACTGAGGATGTGGGGGGAGTTTTGGGGTGCTGTAATATCTTGTGATTTTACTTGTGGTTACACAGATATTGCTTTGTAAATTTCTAAATGGATAAGTATTTATGACACATTCTTCTATATTATGATATAGACTATAACAAAAAGAGGGTACTAGATTGATGGTAGTGGCCTTGAATGCCAGGCATTTAGCCTTATTTCTATATTAAAATTACATATGAGGGGGCTGGAGGCCTTGAACAAAAGTAATACAAGAAGATAAACTTGTAGTTATATTCAGGATGGATTGAAAGAAAGATGGATAGTGTGGAAACCACTTAGATGACATCACTTAGTGTGATGTCAAGGTAAGTGTGGAGAAAGGAATAATATAAAAGCTATTCAAAGCAGATCAGTCTGACTTGATGGAGAAATCAGCAGATATATATCTCTGAGATTTTAAATCTCATCCCTTTTGTCAACCACACAGAACTGATCACATCGTTTTTTGGTGTGCCACCACAGTACTTTGTGCCTTATACACACTCTGATTTCAGCTTTTACCTCACTGAATTGGAAACACTAGTATACAGGTTTGCTTCTCTATTTCAGGATAAACATAGAGGGGAGATATTGTGAGTCTATATATATTAGTTGCTTGGTGATGTTTACTGAATTACTGAATGAATGAGTGAATTAATGCATTAGAAATACCTGGCCTAATAGAAAATTAAACCCATGCTGGGTATTTGCTTCATCAATGAGAGCCTTTGCTAATGCTAATACATAGCCATATAGGGAATAGGAGAATAGAAAGAATGATTAGTAGCAGAGATGGGATTAAAAAAATATATATATTATATATATATATATTTTATATGTATATAATATATATATATAAAATAGCATATTTATATATAATAGCATATATATATATATGCTATTGCTTCTCTCATATAGTAGCAAAAGTGTGCTCTTCCTTGACTCATTCTATCAGGCAGCTGTACAAATAAGATTGTTTTTCTTGGTTGCTCTTTTGACTTTGGCATAGTGGGACAACAAGAATGGACTCTTTCAGACTTTAATTCTCCACTGTGAAATTAAGCCTGCCTGTGAATTTGTCTCCCCTCACTCCCTACTTTAACCCAACCCTCCCTATAGGGGGAGCTAAGGGACTTGAGTACATTAGATGTAATAAGTTCACTCTTAGTTGAACACAGAATCATCACTTTCATGTTGCAAACATCACACACTATCAATGAATGTTTGTTGAGCAAATGTGTGAATGACTGGGGCATTTTTTCGTCACCTACTTTAAAATGATTGAGTGTATTAAGGAGTACCTGGCAGATGGAATCAGTGAGAATGGGCATTGAGACCACTTAATAGGCACCCAACATCAATCAGATCAACTGCTACCTCTGGGAGCCTGGTCTCAGAGAAGTTACCCAAGACCAATGTCCCGAAACTAAGAAAAGGGAAAAAATACTTCTCAAAAACTATGCCCAAGAAAATTATTTCATAATCCATTTTTTTTTTTTTTTTGCAGATGTCAGAGTGAATGGGGTAAGCAAATAAGGATAGAAGCAGCGTGTGCTTTGTTCTTGCATTTTCAAAATTAGATCAGAGTCTGGGATAAGATCATTAGCAACAGTCATCGGTTTCTCACATGATAATCACTTTGGGAGCTTAAAAAGGGTACATAAAACTGGTTTTCATTGTTCATCAACATTGTCCAGACCCTCTTTCTCTTCCCCACTCCACTCTCTTAATGACCCCTTGACCATTTGAAAAGAACAGGATAGTTATAAAAACAAAAGTGGAATAGAAAGTGAGGAAATATAACTTGGAAAATTATACTTGTAACAGCAGTCTTATTTATACTAAGCTCTTGACAGTGTTTTAGTAGATGCAACAGAAGGCAATTTAAATCAATTCTATTGAAAATACCTTCACTTTACTAAAGTGAATAAACTAGTCGATCAAGAGCAGTTGCTACTGAATTTTCTATTTCTTCACAATAGAAATAATGCTAAAAACCTTAGTGGCATCAAGTAATAAATATAATTACTTGTGCTTTACTTCATTTTATTTTAAACTTTTCTCATAAAAATTTCTTTTGCTTTCTTTAAAATTTTTACTTGGCCAAGAGAATGATCAGTAAAATTGAGACCAGAGAAAAAAATGGGTTGCGACTTCCATTGTGTTTGCTTTTGCAAGCAACAAATGCCACTGTTTTTCCTCCTTTGAATAAGGGAAATGAGTGAGGCTAAGGATGGGAAAGATTTATAGGTGGGGGAGGGCAACGGGAAGGGCACGAGGAACAATCTTTATTTTGTTTTTGGAGATGGCAACAGGGCAGATGCACCAGCATCAACAGTAAAATGGTTCCCTGAGCTTAGAGGACTGAAATAATGACTATCTGTGGAGGCCCACAACAGCTGTGGAGGAGAGCTGCCAGCACATTCCCTGATCTTCTGATTTACCCATTTGCCCAGGAAGCTCGAGGTAACTGAATTTTTCCTTTCTAGCAACTGGCTGCCTCCACCCCAAGTTCATCTCCTCTGCCTCTTAATCCCCCTGCTTCAAGAAAAGGGCAAAAGATTGCTTTGAAGGCTAAATAGGGCTTCACCATATGCACAGGGATGGAAAGATGAATGATGCGTGGACAAACAAGGGTGGAATATACATACAAGGGTAGAATAGCATGTTTGCCTGTGGAGGCCACTGGTAGATCCGGTTTGGTAGAATGGGATTTGCAAGAAAATAAAGGATGGATTATAATTATCAACTGAAATCATAGAAAAGATTTTGTAAGCTGTAACTATTTTTAGGAATTTTTAGTGTCAAAAATCTCTCAGCATTGCTCTAGGGAATCATTTCCACATACAGCATATTTGTAGTTGCTTCATGTAGTGTGAAAGCTTTATACAAATATTATTGTGAGGTCTCCTGGTATTAGCAAGATTGCATGAGATCGTGAAGATATGGTAGAATATCTGATGATTTGCCTTGGTCTGATTTGCACTGTTTATAAGAAGTCAGATTTATTTACTTTTTAAATCCTCTTTTCAGATTTCTATATTGTAATCCATTTCGGCATCTATAAAAATATAGCAACTCTGCTTACTATTCATTAGGTACTGTTCATAGTGCATGTTAAAAAAGGTTGGAGTTATTTTTTTATTGCCTACTCATCTTCCCCATCCAGCAGTTTTTAAAATCTAAAATATTCTTCAACTATTTCTCTTTCTGTCCGTATTTTTTTAAGCAGTTGTCCTATTTCATTCATCATTGCATTACACCTAAACTACTACAATGGTTCTTTGGTTGCTCTGTCTTTAGCATTTTGTCTTCAAATCCATATATCTCAAAACTGCTTGAAAAGCTCAGTACTCTTTTCATTCTTCAAACCAAGTGTAACCCACTTTGCAGCTGAAGTAACTTTTCGAAAGAATGAGGCAACATTATCCTTAAATGGAAATAATATGATTGTTCACTAAAAATTTGATTGAAGAATTATTAGAATTAGTAAGAATTTGTTAAATTAGTCAAATACAAACAAATATGCAAAAACCCATGATTTCCTTGTCCTATAGGCCCAAGGACAGATTGAGTTGTGCTCATGTACCCAAGGAATATGGTTCCATCCCTTTATGAATCTCACCAACTCTCCCTGGAATCATGGCCAAGAGATTGTATGCTTTATTTCTGTATTCCTGGCAGGCAGGAGGAAATGCTTTCTCTACCCGGGGGAGGTTGATTCTTGCCTTGTCAATTACCTCATAAGGAGAGGGCTAGGTCCTCATAGGTCTGGTTCAAGTGTGCAAGACCCTCGGGCTGAAAAAATCATGAAGGAGCGGAATCAATTCTGAGGCTGGCCTCCTGGGCAGGAGGCTAATGTAATCTGATTTCCTTAAACTCATTCAGGATCAATAATTAAAGAAGATGGAAAGAGTGTAAAAGAAAGGCAATTAATATAATAGTTGCTTTGAGTGCTTTCTTAATGTTGTCCTTTAAGGAAAAACTCTTCACTCTTCAAAATTGAGTTTATGTTATTTTTCAAAAGCACATTAAAAAATGTGAAATTATGATCACATCCCTTAAGTCTGACACTTGAGCAAATAAATGCCTTTGGGAAAGAGTGTGATTTCCTTTTCTTGCCTCTGTATCTTTGGGAAGGAATGGGAGCAATGCAGTGTTTTGTCAGATGGCCTCCTAGTTGAGTCTTGAAGAGGGAGGTGAATACTGAGAGAATCATGAACAATTTCAAGATGTAAACAATGATACCATTAGAATTCACGTGTCATATATCTGATTTATGTCTACTCTTCTTTGAAATGAATACAGGTAATATGATGTCACTTTTTTCAACACATTCTTTGAGAAAGTTATTATACTTTGACACACAGATACTAATTATATCAGGTAAACTCTATACCAGGGATTCCCAACCGCCGGGCCATGGACGGCTACCAGTCTGTAGCCTGTTAGGAACCAGGCCGCACAGTAGGAGGTGAGTGGTAGGCAATCGAGCGAAGCTTCATCTGTATTTACAGCCACTCCCCATCGCTCACATTACCGCCTGAGCTCTGCCTCCTGTCAGATCAGTGGCGACATTAGATTCTCATAGGAGCGCGAACCCTACTGTGAACTGCACATGCAAGGGATCTAGGTTGCGTGCTCCTTATGAGAATCTAATACCTGATGATCTGAGGTGGAGCTGAGGCTCTGGTGCTAGTGCTGGGGATTGACTGCAAATACAGATTATCATTAGCAGAGAGGTTTGACTGCACAGAGACCATAGTAAATCAATTGCTTGCAGACTCATATCAAAACCCTATCAGTGAGTAGCAAGTGACAATTAAGTTGCATCTTACAGAGTAGACTGAACATAAGCTACACACTTTGGGTGTCACTGTCTCCCATCACCCCCAGATGGGACCATCCAGTTATAAGAAAACAAGGTCAGGGCTCCCACTGATTCTGCATTATGGTGAGTTGTAAAATTATTTTATTATATATTACAATGTAATAATAACAGAAATAAAGTGCACAGTAAATGTAATGCACTTGAATCATCCCAGAACCATCCACACCCCCCACCCCAGTCTGTGGAAAAATCATCTTCCATGAAACTGGCCCCTGGTGCCTAAAAGGCTGGGGACCGCTGCTCTATACAATATAGTATGGTAAATAAAATATAATAGGTATTACAGTTCTTCAGACAGCTAATTGGCAAACAATCCCACATCATCACTAAGAGCAATGGAGATATGGATTTAACTAAGGTCACAGGTCAAGATGGATTCGGGAAATAGTGAGTCATTGCCAGATTAATAAATCGATTTTCTTGGAGTCAAACTTCTACACATTTTATTTTTGCCAACTCTGCTAAAGACGAGAACTGAATTAACATATTAATGGCTCCCACCTTATCGGGCCACTTTTATGTGTGAAGAATAGATTTTTTCTCATGAAGAAGATTTCCGATCTGGGCAGGATCTTCTCAATATGAGTAAAAGTGTGTCCAACATAAGATTTTATCTTTTGTGAAAGTAGCACTTAACAAAAAATTTGACAGGGTTGAACAAATTGCCAAGGCCATACCAATAAAAATAAAATAAAAGAAAATTTTTAAAATTAAATAAATTATAATTAAAGAAAACAATCAATCTAGCCTGGTGACAATATGATGGCAGCTTCTCTCAAAATGCCAGTAAATAGATACAATTTATAGTTAAAAAAAATACTGTGTTTAGGATATTGGGGCAAATCTAAGGATGTAGGGGTTTCGAGGTAGCTGTTTTGTAGACTATTCCTGGTTGAAAACCCAGTGAATTTTATTATACTATTTAGAGGAAAATGATTTAGCATGACCTTGACCTAGAGTTTTGGCAGTTGATATTGAGATATGTTCATATTATAGTTTTGGTGAATTAATTTAAAACAACTTAGAGATGTTAATATTGCCTTGGCTCTTCTGAGAATTGTATTCTCTTTGTTTATGAATCAGTTACTTAAAAAAAAAAAAGCAATGCATTTAAAAATCAGCACTAATTAAGTGGCCGTGGAGTCATGCTGTCTGGCAAAAATAAAAAAGAGCAACGTTTTGGAAACTGACTTATTGTGGTTTAGGCTGACTTTTAAGTCTCACCGGAAGTTAATTAAAACGAACATTGTTTTCTCTTTCTTTCTTTCTTTCTTTCTTTCTTTCTTTCTTTCTTTCTCTCTCTCTCTCTCTCTCTCTCTCTCTCTCTCTCTCTCTCTTTCTTTCTTTCAGCTTTTAAAGTTTATTTTATCATCTTTGAGTTTGCTCACTTAGTGGTAGATGCCAAAGAATTCCTCAATCCATGGTACTAATTGAAAAACAACTCTTCAATCTGGGTGGAGAGCTCAGACATTCCAAATATCTCTTTTTAGTTGGATTAAAGGGTTTGCAATCTAAATATCTTGATTTGAAAGAAATGTGAGGAATTTCAAAGTTTCCAGTCCTAAAACCATGAACAAGAGCATTGGCCATGCCAAGTTTATTTCTCCAAATTCTTTTGGAGCTCATAGGGTGTGGTCTAGACTGGGATGCCCATAGGTCAATATCCAGGGGTTATATATAAATAATATGAGTGTATCCTCATTTAAAAAACATGTATATGAGTTCATATCCTGATTCCTTTAGGGAACTTCAGTTTGCTTTGATCAGTAACTCTCAGGGTCTATGATATTTTTCCTGGCTAGCCCAGCAAGCATTCAGACCTCTGTCCTTCAAAGATAACACTCCTGGTGGTGATGACTATCTCCGTGAGGGCGTAGTTTACCAGCAATAATTTCTCATTGTGCACCTTGGCTGTTTGTTTTGATGTGGCTGCAAAGAATATTTGCAATTATTGTCATTCTCATCTCCAGATTAGCCTAGACTTTTCTCAAAACAGAATTGCCTCTGTGTTGTCACGGTTTACCCACTGCCTACGAGCACAGCAAGTTTGAGATGATCCCTTACGCTCCTTTGAAGGGGTTTCTTTCTCCTTTCCTTTTAGCATCTAGTAGTTGTGTGTCACATCACGGGCTGCCTAATTGGATCATAAAATTGATGACGCCCTGGGGGTGCCTCTGAGTTGTGCTTAATTTAGCAAAGCACCAGTTTTTTCCCCGTAAGGGACAACCAGGTTGTGCAGAGTGTACCCTGAGTTTTACTCCACCTTCAGTGGCTTAGGCTGGCAGATAGACAAGTGAAGGGACACAGGCTGGAATCCTGGGGAAGGTGCTAAGTTGAAGGAGAATCAGCAGAAGTTGGAGAGAAAGGTAGGGAGGTTTGCTGGGAAGATGAGAGTAAAACCATGCTGGCCCAACTTCAACCGCTAAGAGTGGTCAAGCCAAAATATATTGCTTAAGAAAGTTAGAAGAATGGTTGTGATGTGGAGACTGATCCCAGGATGAAAATCATTTTGTGAACACTTGATTGAGATTTCTAATTTAATCATTTTCAGCTGCAACAAACAAATGTTCAACAATTGAACATTCAACAAATGTTCACATAAGAAGCCTTGGCTTCACATATTTAACAGATTTTTTATTTTTTGGTATGCAGTAGTATTTATTTATTTATTTACTTATTTATGTTTCATGGTGCATCGTAACTGCCTTTCTCTAATTTGCCTTCTGTTCAGCTCTTGGTTTAACAGTGAATTACAGTGTGGTGAAGGAAAAAGCTTGGACTTCAATACCTGAGTTTCAAGCCCTGCTCTTACAATTACTAGCTGCATGACCCCGGACAAGTTGCATCAACTCTCTGAGTCTCAGTTTCCTCATCTGTAAAATGAGATATCTGTAAAACACCCACTAAATGTTTTCTGCAATGTAGGATACACTAGAAATGGTAGCTGTTTTTATCACCATGATTACTGTTTTGAAGGGGGGAGCGTGCTAAGCTGGTATAAAAAAGCATGTAGTGATATTTTCTAATAGATAAAAGGGAATGAAATAAAATATAAAGGTCAATATGGAACAAAGGTGAAACTGCTTAAAATAAAATCAGTCCAGTACTCTAAATTGACATATATTATGCCATATAGCTTCACTCTCAAACTCATCTGTGTTCTACTGAATTAAATAATAGATCTCTTTGGGATGTGAGTGAAGTTTTCCACTGTTTATTTATCTAAAAATAATTATTATAAAGATAAATAATGTGCCCTACTCATTTATCACTAGCTTGGAGATCAACTGAGCTCTGTATGGTCTCTTAGTTTCTTTTGGTTTCTGTGGGTTTACTGTTGTATGTGTGTGTGTGGGGATGGGTTCTGTGTGTGCCCCTGTCTACCTGGTACCTGGTGGTAAAGGGAAGGAAAATGTGTCCTTTTGCATTAATTTATACTAAGATATCAATCTAGAAGCAAGCATAGCTTTAAAACACTTCTAAAAGTATATTCTTATAAAAGTACATCACCACTTGGAAGTATCGTTTTATTTCTTCAGAAAATAATTTATTTGCATTTGTGTTAACCAATCACTTTGTGCGGTCATTTATTTTTTTATACGAAGTCATCAGATCTACTTATTTTATTCTTTGGTACTGTTTTGAAATAAGCATACGCTTGCTGACACATGTTTCTGTCACATTCTTTGCTTCCCCCAATAGACAAGTTCAGACCTGGGAGGCAAAAGTCCAGTGGAAAGTACCGGAACTGAGGGAAGAATATTTGCCTAACCACCCATGCCACAGAATGCTTTCTTGGAATCTGCTGTGTGTATAAGATGGTATCCTACCCTCACATACGTAACATTTGCCTTTCTGAAAATCAAATCTGATTCTACAAGGAAATCGCAAAAACAAAAATACTGTTCTCTCAAGTTATACCAGATTTGTTTAAAAAAAAAAAATCAGGCTGGTTTTAAAAATTGAGAACATCAAGCATTTTATCATTCATGGAAGTTGGCTTTGCGACCTCAGTTTTTAGCAAAAGTGGTAGAGGCTTTATTTATAAGAAAAAAAAAACCAATTTAAGTGCGACTAAGAGCTATAAACATTAAACTAGTTCCTTTCTTTCTTTTTTTAAATGTGTATGGAACGTTCCCTCTTTTCATTCCTCAACAGCTTTCCTGACCTGAAACTTGGTTTGCTGAGGTAACCTCTGACCTCTGGCTTGCCCAACTATGGACTCTTTATATAACACGTTGTATTTGATCAATCTATGACATTTCACCCAATCAGTGTTTTCTCTGTGGTAATTGCTGCCTTTGGCTTCCATGACACCATCCTTGTGTCCTTTTTCTAGTATTTCTGACCACTTTTTTCAGTCTCCTTTCCTCTCTTTTTGGTTTACTTATTTCATAATTATTGTTTTTTCCCCTAACCCTTGACCCTTTTGTTTCTATATACATTCCCTGGGCAACTTCACTAAGTCATGAATCAGAGGACCATGTAGACACTGATGAATCTAGAATTTGATCTCCAGGCCTGTCTACCTGCCCTGGACAAATAACCCAATGTTCTGCAGACATTTTAACTTAAAGTGTCCAAAGTACAACGCATTTTTTTTTACTTTATTCTACCACTGCCCTTAGACCTGCTTCTCTTCCTGTATTTTCTGTCTTATAACATCACCATTTCTTATGGAACCCACTAAAACCTCTTTTAAGTTAGGCTGTTCTAGATTCCCTTCCCTCCAGGACTTTGCCCAGGTTCTCTCTCTACCTAGAATATTCTCAGATGTTCGTTCACTTACTTAACTCTTAAGCATCTTACATGTTTCATGCTAATTCCTCACCAAAGCTCTCTCAAGTTTGTTTTTCACAAGCTGTTTCAAAACTGAACTTATTACAGCCTGAAGCAATGCACAGATTTGAGTGGTTATTAAATAAATGAGTATATTTTTTATGTCCCCACTGTTTACCAAGAGCTCAGGGGTCAGATTTATTTTGATTCACCATTTTATCCTCGTCAACCAGCACAGTCCCTGGTACATGGGATGCTCTCAATAAATCCTCTTGTATCTTTCAAATCTGCTCTTTCATTATCATCCCCTGTCTAGTCCATGGAGGAGGCCCTCAGCATCCCCGCCTACCATCAGCCTTGAATCCTTTCACTAAACTATCAGTATTGTTATTTTTTTAGACACAAATATATAGAGGTGCACTCCTGCTCTGGTGTCTTTAATAACTCCCAAATTTCTCTAGGAGCAAATCAAAACTCCTAAGAGTCTATAAGGCTCTTGACAGCCTGATTCTACCTTCCCTTTCCAATATCATCTTCCCAGCTTATTCACCATGTGATTCTGTCACAGCAGAAGTCTTGTGTGTCTTGAATGCACTGTATTCTTTCATTTTCTGTGTTGGTTCCCTCTGCTGTTTTGAACTCCCCTTTCACATTTATTGTGAATCTCACAATTTGAAATTATAAAATCCTTCTGTGGCAGATTATTACCCATTTACATACTTGTAATTTCCTATTTCCTAACACTGTATTAGCCACTGTGTACAATTAATGAACAGAGGCATAATACGGATGTTACGATCATCTTCTCTGACTTTAGATTCTACCTTCTTTGTGGCTAAGGGGACTCTGATTCCAGTCGCAGCGTATTCTCATATTGCTCCCAATCATTTCTTATCACCATCACTTTTTCTGCCAGCTGCATTCGGGTCATGTTTCCTGTATCACCATTTTGGCAAGTAGCAATTCTCTGCTCTGCTTCAACTGTGGTTGTGCAGAGATTGGTGGTAACTATCCTCTTATCACATACATTGATCTTATTTGTGGGTCAAAAAACCAGGGTGACCCCATTTTCTTGCTTTCCTACTGTACCTTTACTAATGGAGTACATTTCTTGATTCATTTTAAATATATCTCCCCTCTCTTGAGGAAACTGGCATGGATCTTTGAGGGGCTGAGCTATAAGACAACTTAGGTAGCCATCCTCCAAATCCCAAATCAAGTCTTTTCATTACTCCCAGCAAAAGTACCAGGTCTAGGTTTGTTACTCTGAAAACCTCACTTGAGGACTGAGGCTGTCGGGGCCAGCTGCAAAGTTCTATGCCCTCCAAACATCATTTTCCTCTAGGTCTTACTGGATCTTTGGGCAAAAGAGTTCTCCTGCTAGTCTTAGCTTCCTAGCTTATTAAAATGAGTCATGGACTGAAACAGAGAGACAGAACATCTAAATAGAGAAGATATCTCAAAAATTAATGCATAAACAATTAGCTTTTAAATTTCTAAAAATGGATTATCAGTTGGTACTAGAAGTCTCAGAATTATTTTTCCAATAGGTCCTCATATATTGTTTGATAAAAAATTACTGATGGTTTTCCAGTATCCTGTAATAGATGATTTACAAGGAGATGCGTGTCAGCTTAATTAATTTGACAATTTATATATGTGGTTATTAATAAAGTAGATTCTAGATCTTTTGAAGAACCAGAGGAAGAAAATGAGGTTTTCACATATTCAGTGAGGATAATTCTGCAGCTAGTGATTTGGAGTGCATCCTCTTTGTAGAGTTTAGCTGGGTGGAATTTGAACTTACTCTAATATGATAAGGTAGGGTGAAATATTTTGACCATCTGCCACTTATTGAGATAATGGTCTATAATCTACTTAGCCTTTCTTCCATTATTTTTTAAAAGAAGAGAGGGACGTTGATCTGTACTTAGATTTGTTGTGATTATAAAATGAAAGAAAATCTTTTGTTCAGCATTTCTATTATGCTGAACCCTGAGAGAAACATTTCCTTTGTATTGTATCTTTATTATAAAAAGAGATATGGTGTAATACAGCAGGTATCTATAGTATACATATAAAGTATATAAGCTATAACTTTTCCCTAATAGGTACAAATGTAGTAACATTCATATGGCTCTTATTATAATGTCCTTTAGGTAGTGTGTGGAATTCAATTCAGTAAAAGAAGTTCTGTAAGGGATCATAAATACACTCTATGTGAGTAGCTCTGGTGATTTAGCAAGATGCATGAATTTTAAAATTCATTAACAAAAAAGGTAGAAATTACTAAAGGTGTTTAGGAAGTGTTTTTGCAGAAAAATTGTCCAGAAAGCAGAAGTGCTTTGAAAATTAAATAAAGATAACTGGAGACAAATAAAATATATAAAGACGTCATGCTATCACAAAATCACATTTACACTAATAAGTTAAACCTCAATAGAATTTAAATTTATCATCGTGTTTTATTATCTATATTAGATTTCTTATTTTACTTTCTGAATCTCTTTTTTTCCTATTTTTTTAAATTGAAGTATAGTTGATTTACAATGTTATGTTAGTTTCAGGTGCATAGCACAGTGACTCAGTTATACATATACATATTTATCTATTCTTTTTCAGATTCTTTTCCCTTATAGGTTACTACAAAATATTGAGTATAGTTCTCTGTGCTATATAGTAGGTCCTCATGGGTTATCTTTTTTATATATAGTAGTGTGTATATGTTAATCCCAAACTCCTAATTTATCCTCCACCCCCCTCCCCAACATTTCCCCTTTGGTAACCATAAGTTTGTTTTCTTTGTCTGTGGTCTGTTTCTGTTCTGTAAATGAGTTCATTTGTATCTTTTTTTTTTTTTAAGATTTCACATATATGTGATATCATATGATATTTGTCTTTCTCTGTTTGGCTTATTTCACTTAGTATAATAATCTGTAGGTCCATCTGTGTTGCTGCAAATGACATTATTTCATTCTTTTTTAATGGCTGAGTAATATTCCATTGTATATATTAATCTAGTTAAACAAATTGGCCGAGTTTGTCTTTGCTAGACCTTTTTACATCCTAACTACCCTTCAAGATCCAGATCAAGTCCTACCCCCCCTTAATCTTCTTTCTCCTTTTTCCAGGTAGAGTCTCTATTGCACAGTACACCTCACTATACAGCTTCATGCCCGTATTGTTTCTATCACATGCATAGTCCTAGTGCAGCTGGCAAATTATCCTAATACAATATAACTTAATAATAAAAGACTTTCTAACAACTGCCTTACATAGTTAAAAACAGAACTTAAGGCCAAGACTCACAGACTCTATGTGGAAACCTAGTAATCTTTTCTTTTTACATAAGTGCATGATGAATATCTAGGTGGCACAGATTCATGCAGAACTGAATGAGCCTTATAGGGGCAGGACAAAATGGAGGAATTTAGTTTCAGCCCTTCTCAAAAAGGGCTCTGCTTGAGTATATGCCTGTATCTCTGTGCAAACTCATCTCTATTGATATTTTTCAGTAGTGTGGGATACAGGTTTTATTGATATTATTCTATTATAGCTTTTTACTACAATGCATAAATAGAATATCATGTTACTACATCTATGCTTTCTACTAGTCTACATTTTATATAACTCATTAGTTATTCAATATGACATACTATATTTTAGTTGTGAACCCTGATACTTAATTTTCATAGCCCATATTCAGTGCATAGATAGTTCAGTGGGATATCACTGCCTCAGTAATTTCAGTGAAAAGCTCCATCTCTGTCCTGGAATTTAGCTCATCACTGAATTTGCAGTTATGTCTGATGAAGAAGCTAACTGTTCTAGCATAGAAACATAAAACCTCATTTGTGATAATGGGATTTGACTTGTCTTCTTCCTCTCACTTTTAATAATATCATAATGTTGATGCATCTGAATGTAATTAGCATAAACTGTTTTAAAAAATGCTCTACCGTACTAGAAAACATGAATTACAACTTCAGTTATTATTTTTTTTCCAGACATTGACTTTAGGGGCCAGGCCAAATGGAATTTTGGTTCTTGGACTGTGTTAATCAATATAACCATAAGCATGTTTTCAAGATTAATTTTATTCCCAGATTTTCTTGTCTTAATGACAAGAATATTTTTTTCTCTCTGGTGTCTGTTGGAGTGAACGAACTTATTTTCGGAGAACACTAGAGGGGAAAAACTCGAAGGTAGCAAGTGAAAAGATTTCTTTTCTCCTGCTTTATTCCTTCTCCTAAATGTAGATAGTGGGAAATTGAGTTAAAAATAAATGTTTCACTATTCCAGTCACGCATTATTCAAGTAAAGTGAAAAGGCAAGAAATATAATGTGGGTGACTGATCTCCAGAAGTATTAATTTAAAAGAAAGTTTGTAACTAATTTAAAAGAAGTTTGACTGACATATATTAATAAATAATCAGTAATTAAAATGTATTCTAGTTATACAGACATATGATACTAATGGACAACATTTTTATATGGAGTGTACTGATTAATTCTTATGGCAGAGCCTCATTTGGGAGGACCTGGACTTCAAGTCTTCAGTGCCTCAGGAAACTGCTGAGATAAATGATGTCAGCCTATGGCTTGACTCTGGTCCACTGCTCCATGAATTTGTTGACAATAGGCAGCCATACTTCCTCCTCCCACATAAGAGAAGAAAATACCTCTCTCACTACTTGCTATCTTAGCTAAGAGAGTACATCTGATGTCTGTGAGTTGTATAAATGAGGTCTGAAGTTAAATCTTGAGGTTTACTACCTACTACCTGGAGACTAGAGATCTTTAACTTGAAATTTATGGGAAATTTCAGTAATTTGTAAATTTCTGGAGATGTTAGAGTGTGCTCTACTGGGCTGACATTTCTCTTAGACCTTATCTCTAGCGCATTGTCTAGAGGTTATTGCCATATCCTCTTCTTTGTGGATGTGGGTAATCTCACTTATTAAAATAAATACTCCATTATACATTTGTTTTGGTATAGGTTCTTTTTTAGACCTTTGTAACTCTGAAAAACTGTGTATGTGTGAGTGTTTTGTCTTTGTCTGTATTCTTGTGTCATCTCATGGTTGCAAGATGACTGCCCCAGCAAGAGGTATAACTTTTGTCTTTAAGGCAGGAATGAGAGGAAAGTTTGAAGGCAAGTTTTTTTATTCAGGAAGCAAAGTCCTGCTCATGAATTTTCCCCTCTCTCTCATAAGCCAGCATTATATCCCAAGGATATCCTCAGTTGTAAAGGAGACTAGAAATTTAGATATTTCACTTCTTAGTCTCTCTTTTTGAGGATAGCAAGGAAAAGAGAAGATTGAGAATAGGTGTTCAGAGAACCAATGTTCTATTGGTCAGGATTACTAGTTGCAGACAAAAGAATTCACAGTATTTAATTTAAACAGAAATATTTATCATAAAATATCAGAGTACAGAATATTCAGGAGGAGCAGAAAACTAAGATTAATGATTACAAAGACTGATGATATAGCTAAGATCATACACAATGCATCACAGGACTTTTCTAGCAAAAACATCATAGCTGCTACTGTCCCAGGTTGGCAGTGGTCATTCATGGCCTTGGATCTAGATTCCAGAAGCTCTATGATACTACTATTCCCACAGCACATACTAAAAGATGTTGCCACTAATGGTCACTCACTCATATTGTTTCTATCTGCATCCAAATCTCAGGTACCTCTGACTAATGAAACCTGGACATAGATCCATCCATAGCTGCAAAGGAGCCCAGGAGATGTAAGAATTTTAGACCAGGTCCTCCAGAAAGCAAAGCCTGGGACAAGGATTACCATGCTAACACTTTATCTGAGAAGCACAAATCCAGAAATGAAAGTGGGGAAAAAGTGGAGGCAGAGAACAGTGTTATGGTGCATTTCTGTGTTGGTTCCTGCTATAGCAGTAGCTCAGCATATGTGTCCATTGGCATGTCGTTCTTCTCCAGAGCAAGTGAAAACAGGAACTGATTCAGGGCAGTCCTTAGAAGGGAAAAAGGAGGAAAAATTTATGTGGAGCTTCTTCCCATATCCATTCCCTATTGGCCAAGGTCAACCTCATGATAGGCTAGTTTCCTCATGCTTCCAAGTTATATAATTCAGCCCACTGGTGACCATTCAGGAAGCCAGGTCTCACTTCTGGCACTGTGGCATTTCATCTAAGTAAGTGGAGGGGCAATTTAGGGCAGAAACTTTTAACATCTGAGGGATGTGGACCATGTGGGCCAGAGCTTCCTCTCAGGGATGACACACTCCAGAAGTGGGTATCACCTTCTGAAGGAAGGAAGCAGGTGAAGGAATCTAAAGATGCACGACAGTTTTTTGTCCTCTATAGGAGGGTTTTTGTTTCCACCTTAAGAGCGCTGTTTTCACAATGCAGAAAACTATCATAATATAGGGAGGGTGTTCACAAAATGTTGGGCAGCCCCTAGTGACCGATGTTCATTACCACCAGCCTTACCTGATCACCTAATGAAATTACCTCTCCCATGTCACTTCCTCTACAACCGCCTAGTGTTGTGTTTTGTTGGTTTGTTTGTTTGTTTGGCTAGAACTTTTCACAATTTAAGCTCTATAGTACTGCCTCTGTTTTGATCACTGTTGTATACCCAGGAACTAATATAATGACCAGCACAATAAGTTTGAATACATATATGTTGACTGGATAAGTGAATGAATACAAGTTAGCAAATGATAAGCTAAACCATGGTATGAGTGGCTATTATAGGGATTAAGATAAATTAAAAAATCTTAGACTGGGAGACGTTTCACAAAAGAGGTAGGATCTGGGTTAAACGGTAGCATATGGTTTTAACCAGAAAAGCCAGGAGAGTAGGAAAACCATGCATAAAGATATGTATGGGGAAGTGCTCTTAGTTTGTCCATAAGACAGTGGGGAAGCCAATGCTCTATCAAATTTCTTGTAAACACATTTGCACATATATATGGGTTTCTGATGATCTCTAATTATTTTCCTGATTAAGAGGTCCACAAAATGTACTGGAGAGAATCACGCCTTAATTCTATCACGTCCAAATCTCTCCTGAGAGACATTTTCTTTCAGTGACCTGGGAAGCTGAACTTTCTTAATCGGATTAGTGGCATTTTGCTGTTTCAAACTGAAACAGGATCCACTGGCCTACACTAGCTAGCGCTTTATAATCTACACCATCTATTTTGTGGTCATTGCCAAAGTATTAGAGCTAACGCAGGGAGACAGGAAGTGGCATTAGAATTCTTTCTGTTCAGCCCTGCTTAGAGATGTAGTCTGAGATAATAAAAACAGTGCTATTTTTCTGTATCAGAATACATCTCTGTAGAATTGAGGTCTGCAAAGAAAAGCCAAAAAGGAAATTTTCAGTACAGCAGGATAGATATTTCCTGGGCACTCAATATTTCAAAAGAGCCTTTGATTCAACCCATTTGCCCTCTGCTATTTTCTTGTTAATGAGAGAGTGAATCCTACAAACCTTAATCCCATTTACCAAAATACCAAAGCAATCTGTACTTTCTATCAAATAATTATGTCTGAGGTAAGCATAGGGAATTTAGTCATTTGTAGAGGGTTGTTTTTCCCATAACAAAGTCTCTAAATAGAATTATCAAGTCTATCAAATGTTAATTTGTCAAGAAAAAACCAAATAGCTAATAAGGAAAATTAGATTTATATTGTAAATAGGGTATTACCCTAAAGACTTCCATGTCTCCAAAAGGAAGTATGACTGAAATATGACTGAGGCAAAGTCTTAATCAACCACACTATAGAGTCATTTTCTCTTCACTGTACTACAGAATCTTGCTCTGGGGTAGTGTTTAGGAAAACACCACCACTGCATTTTAGGTTTTCTGTGGGATATCCCGTTCGCCCTCACCACCCTCCCACACACCCCTTCCCCACCCCCCATGGATAAGGAGGGGCAACTGTATTCATTGTACTACTGCCATTTTATATCAGGGACTTGAGCATCCCTGGATATTGGTATCCCCGGGGACTCCTGGAACAAATCCCCCATGGATACTGAGGGACAACTGTGTAGACAGTTATAGGGACAGTCCTGACTTTGGAATCCTGGTCCTCAGCTGTGACTTGTCTCCTGAAGAAAACAGCCGCATTCATGTAACAGACTGGGTGGCTGCCTGACTCTGTTGGGGAAGGGGAGGGATCAGAATACTGCTCCTGTCCCTGCACAAGGGTAGATGCCAGCCTCCTGGCAGGATTTCAAGATTTCCAATGGATGAGGTTTCCTGCAACTTTCCCCTTCGAGAATGGACACTGACCACGTTTTAGTAGAAGTTCTGAGGACTTAATGCCCTCCCTGGACCTCTAGGAATCTGAGAGCATTTTCTCCACACTCGGTGTTCTGTCCAACTCTCCCATCTCTTGTTCTCCTCCACCTCCAAAGTTTCTTCTGTAACATTAGCCAAATGAATTATAATTTTGAGAAGGTGGTCTGCGGTGCAAATTTAAATTGCTTTTGTGAAAACCAGTATCTGTAATTTATGTTGTCGTAAGTTATTTAAATTTTAGGGCACCGAAGGCAAACGTTTCCCTGCATCTGAAACGGTACAGGAAGAGAGGGGGTGTATGCTAAGAGAATGAGATTAGAGAGAAAGCTGCTGACACTAAGTCTGTTTCTAAGGAAAAAATCAGAAAACTTCCCTCATTCCCCTCTTTGGCCCCAGCTGACATGACTAGAGTTGGGAAGAGTGGCTGTGTCAGCCACTTCCCTTTCCTCTCGTTTTCAATGGAAATGAACAGAAACTAAAGAAGTTTACAGTGTAGCAACTGCCCAATCTCAATCAAGTAGACTTGAAGATCTGCAAGTTAATTCATTGGAACCTTGGTTATTGGAAAACCAAGTGAAGATCTTCCCATTAGGATGTGCTGGCTTAACTCCACTCATTTTCTCTCTGTTCTCTTCCACGACCATCTGACGACCATGCTATGCTTTATGCTTGCCTCCTTCTTCTTCCATGTTCTCTTTTTACCTACTCTTTTTTTTTTTTAAATTGAGATATAGTTGATGTACAATATTATGTAAATTTCAGGTGTAGAACATAGTGATTCACAATTTTGAGGAATCTCCATACTGTTTTCCATAGTGGCTGCACCAATTTACATTCCCACCAACAGTGTACAAGGGTTCCTTTATCTCCACACCCTCTCTAACACTTGTTATTTGTAGGCTTTTTGATGATAGCCATTCTGACAAGCATTACGTGGTATCTCATTGTTTTGATTTGCATTTCTCCAGTAATTAGCAACATTGAACATCTTTTCATGTGACTGTTAGCCGTCTGTATGTCTTCTTTGGAAAAATGTCTTTTCAGGTCTTCTGTCCAATTTTTAATTGGGTTGTTTGTTTGGTTTTTTTTGATTTTGAGTTGTATGAGTTGTTTGTATATTTTGAATATTAACCCATCACTGGTTCCATCATTTTCAAATATTTTCTCCCATTCTGCATGTTGTATTTTAATTTTGTCAATGGTTTCCTTTGCCGTACAAAAGCTTTTGATTATGTCCCATTTGTTTATTTTTAGTTTTATTTCTTTTGCCTTAGGAGACTGATCCAGAAAAACGATTTATGTCAAAGCGTGTTCTGCCTATGTTCTCTTCTGGGAGTTTTATGGTTTCAGGTCTTAATTTATGTCCTTAAACCATTTTTAATTTATTTTTACAAGTGGTGTGAGGGCATGTTCTAATCTCATTGTTTTACATGTAGCAGTCCAGTTTTCCCAGCACCACTTATTGAAAAGGCTGTCTTTTCTCCATTTTGTATTCTTGCCTCCTTTGTCATAGATTAATTGACCACAGATGTGTGAGTTTATTTTTGGGCTGTCTATTATGTTCCAGTGATCTATGAGTTTGTTTTTGTGCCAATACCATGCTGTTTTTTTTTTTTTAAATATTTATTTATTTATTTGGTTGCACCAGGTCTTAGTTGCAGCACGCATGTGGGATCAAGTTCCCCTGCCAGGGATCGAACCCAGGCCCCCTGCATTGACACGGTGGAGTCTTAACCACTGTGCCACCAGGGAAGTCCCTTTGCTGTTTTGATTACTATAGTTTTGTAGTATAGTCTGAAGTCTGGGGGGGTTTATACCTCCAGCTTTGTTCTTTTTTCTCAAGATTGCTTTGGCAATTTAGAGTCTTTTATGGCTCCATATAAATTTGAGGATTATTCTAGTTCTGTGAAAAATGTTGTGAGTATTTTGTTAGGGGTTGCATTAAATCTGTAGATTGCTTTGGGTAGTATGGCCATTTTAACAATATTAATTCTTCTAATCCAAAAGCACAGACTATCTTTCCGTTTCTATGTATCATCTTCAATTTCCTTCATCAATGTTTTATAGTTTTCAGAGTCTTTCACCTCCTTGGTTAGATTACATACATTTAATTTTCACAAACACCTTTCTCCCTTGGTTGTCCCAACTTTATAGAGGAGCACACTCATAACGAGTCTTAAAGAAGTTAATTGTCCAAAGCTTAAAACCTGGATTCATAATCCTTGTCCTATGCTGCATCTTGATAATCAAGAATCAATTTGAAATACTATGATTATCTACAAGATTCAGTAAATGCCTAATGAGCAGCAAGATAGCTACAATTTTTGATACTGTAGCACTGTACTCTGATGGCCCTTGTAGGGATCTGTCTACTTTTCAACTCTATTTTTGTCAGGTTCTGATTGGGATCGAGCTGTTAGGTGGTTGAGCTACATACTTTTTTTGGCATGAAAATTATCTTGTTTTTCTTTATCATTTTTCATCAGTTTTAGTTATATTAAAACTATTAGGATATATTATATTACAAACTGTAAGCAATGGTATCTCTGTGATTTTCCTGTTGTTTAAAATTAGAGTATTAGCCTTAAATGCTGGCTCCAACCTATGCTGGGAGTTCCTCCTACCAAATATGATTAGAGAGAACATGAGTGTAACTGAAAGGTAGATCAAGCATGAAAATTCAATCCACTTTGTCAACTGTGAGAGCTGAGGCAAGACATGTGTATTGTGTGAACCTCAGTTTCTTCATCTGTTAAAAAGATAATCCTTACTTCATTGGTTTATTTTGAGGATAATATGGGATTTTTGAAACATAACATCTGGAAAATGTTTTGAAATTCTAAAACACTATAGAAAATATGAGGAACTTAATTTATGGTTACCAAGAGGGTAGCTATTTATTCTTAGTGTATTAGGATCAATTCTGATTTACTCCTAAAAGGGAAGACATTAATTCAGACTCTGGATGTGGCTGTACGTTTACTTTCCTACCATCTTAATAATTAATATTATTAACTCTAATAATAAAACATTAGAATATATTGCTCAACATCAATTTATTTTGTCCTCCAGAGGTAAAATTTGGGTTTCTGGGAAATAGGGAAAATTATGTAAATTATACTTAAATTTGAGCCCCACTATATAAAGTGAGGGGTTGCATAAAGTAAACTCAAAACTTTTTTTTTTTTAAGTGAACATCCTTTTAGTTTTTAGACACAGGTTACTTAGATGGGGAAACAGTACTTAAAATACACGGAACTAAGGTCAAGTGGAGACCATGACCAAATACTTAACAAGGACACCATATTTTGATGCACTTTATTTGAGTCAGGAAAACATCCAAAGACAGGTGAGTCTTCCCAATTTACTTCCCTGATGACCACTGAATGAGAGCTTTAGTCATCTTTGTATGTATCAATTTCTTAGTCCAAACATTTGAATAGGGTGGTCTTTTCGTGTTGTTTACAGTTTCCTTTGCTGTGCAGAAGCTTTCAAGTGTCATTAGGTCCCATTTGTTTGTTTTTGTTTTTATTTCCATTACTCTAGGAGGTGGGTCAAAAAAGATCTTGCTGTGATTTTTGTCAAAGAATGTTCTTCTTATGTTTTCCTCTAAGAGTTTTATAGTGTCCAGTCTTACATTAGGGTCTGTAATCCATTTTGAGTTTATTTTTGTGTATGGTGTTAGGGAGTGTTCTAATTTCATTGTTTTACATGTAGCTGTCCAGTTTTCCCAGCACCACTTATTGAAGAGACTGTCTTTTCTCCATTGTATATCCTTGCCTCCTTTGTCATAGATTAGTTGACCATAGGTGCGTGGATTTATCTCTGGGCTTTCTATCCTGTGCCATTGATCTATATTTCTGTTTTTGTGCCAGTATCATATTGTCTTGATTACTGTAGCTTTGTAGTACAGTCTGAAGTCCAGGAGCCTGATTCCTCCTGCTCTGTTTTTTCCCTCAAGATTGTTTTGGCTATTCGGGGTCTTTTGTGTCTCCATACAAATTTTAAGATTTTTTGTTCTAGTTCTGTAAAAAGTGCCATTGGTAATTTGATAAGGATTGCATTGAATCTGTAGATTGCTTTGGGTAATATAGTCATTTTCATAATATTGATTCTTCCAATCCAAGAACATGGTATATCTCTCCATCTGTTTGTGTCACCTTTGATTTCTTTCATCAGTGTTTTATAGTTTTCTGCATACAGGTCTTTTACCTCCTTAGGTAGGTTTATCCCTAGGTATTTTATTCTTTTTATTGCAATGGTGAATGGGAGCGTTTCCTTAATTTCTCTTTTTGATCTTCCGTTGTTAGTGTATAGGAATGCAAGAGATTTCTGTGCATTAATTTTGTATCCTGCAACTTTACCAAATTCACTGATTAGCTCTAGTAGTTTTCTGGTGACATCTTTAGGATTATCTATGTTTAGTATCATATCATCTGCAAACAGAGACAATTTTACTATTTCTTTTCCAGTTTGTGTTCCTTTTATTTCTTTTTCTTCTCTGACTGCTGTGGCTAGAACTTCCAAAAAGATGTTGAATAATAGTGGCAAGAGTGGACATTCTTTTCTTGTTCCTGATCTTAGAGGAAATGCTTTCAGTTTTTCACCATTGAGAATGATGTTTGCTGTGGGTTTGTCGTATATGGCCTTTATTATGTTGAGGTAGGTTCCCTCCATGCCCACTTTCTGGAGAGTTTTTATCATAAATGGGTGTTGAATTTTGTCAAAAGCTTTTTCTGCTTTTATTGAGATGATCATATGGTTTTTATTCTTCAATTTGTTAATATGGTGTATCACGTTGATTGATTTGCGTATATTGAAGAATCCTTGCATCCCTGGGATAAATCCCACTTGATCATGGTGTACGATCCTTTTAATATGTTGTTGGATTCTGTTTGCTAGTATTTTGTTGAGGATTTTTGCATCTATATTCATCAGTGATATTGGTCTGTAATTTTCTCTTTTTGTAGTATCTTTGTCTGGTTTTGGTATCAGGGTGATGGTGGCCTCATAGAATGAGTTTGGGAGTGTTCCTTCCTCTGCAAGTTTTTGGAAGAGTTTGAGAAGGATGGGTGTTAGCTCTTCTCTAAATGTTTGATAGAATTCACCTTTGAAGCCATCTGGCCCTGGACTTCTGTTTGTTAGAAGATTTTTAATCACAGTTTCAATTTCATTACTTGTTATTGGCTTGTTCATGTTCTCTGTTTCTTCCTGGTTCAGTCTTGGAAGGTTATATCTTTCTAAGAATTTGTCCATTTCTTCCAGATTGTCCATTTTATTGGCATAGAGTTGCCTGTAGTAGTCTCTAATGATGCTTTGTATTTCTGCGGTGTCCTTTGTAACTTCTCCTTTTTCATTTCTAATTTTATTGATTTGAGTCCTCTCTCTCTTTTTCTTGTTGAGTCTCGCTAAGGGTTTATCAATTTTGTTTATCTTCTCAAAGAACCAGCTTTTAGTTTTATTGATCTTTGCTATTGTTTTCTTTGTTTCTATTTCATTTATTTCTGCTCTGATCTTTATGATTTCTTTTCTTCTGCTAACTTTGGGTTTTGTTTGTTCTTCTTTCTCTAGTTGCTTTAGGTGTAAGGTTAGATTGTTTATTTGCAAGTTTTCTTGTTTCTTGAGGCAGGATTGTATTGCTATAAACTTCCCTCTTAGAACTGCTTTTGCTGCATCTCTTAGGTTTTGGATTGTCGTGTTTTCATTGTCATTTGTCTCTAGGTATTTTTTTATTTCCCCTTTAATTTCTTCAGTGATCTCTTGGTTATTTAATAATGTATTGTTTAGCCTCCATGTGTCTGTGTTTTTTATGTTTGTTTTCCTGTAATTGATTTCTAATCTCACAGCGTTGTGGTCAGAAAAGTTGGTTGATATGATTTCAGTTTTCTTAAATTCACCAAGGCTTGATTTGTGACCCAAGATGTGATCTATCCTGGAGAATGTTCTGTGTGCACTTAAGAAGAAAGTGTAATCTGCTGTTTTCAGATGGAATGTCCTATAAATATCAATTAAATCTATCTAGTCTATTGTGTCATTTAAAGCTTGTGTTTCCTTATTAATGTTCTGTCTGGATGATCTGTCCATTGGTGTAAGTGAGGTGTTAAAGTCCCCCACTATTATTGTGTTACTGTCAATTTCCTCTTTTATAGCTGTTAGCATTTGACTTATGTATTGAGGTGCTCCTATGTTGTGTGCATATATATTTACAATTGTTATACCTTCTTGGATTCATCCCTTGATCATTATGTCGTGTCCTTCCTTGTCTCTTGTAACATTCTTTATTTTAAAGTATATTTTATCTGATATGAGTATTGCTACTCCATCTTTCTTTGATTTCCATTTGCATGGAATATCTTTTTCCATCCCCTCACTTTCAGTCTGTATGTGTCATTAGGTCTGAAGTGGGTCTTTTGTAGACAGCATATATATGGGTCTTGTTTTTGTATCTATTCAGCGAGCCTGTGTGTTTTGGTTGGAGCATTTAATCCATTCACATTTAAGGTAACTATTGATATGTATGTTCCTATTACCATTTTCTTAATTGTGTTGGGTTTGTTTTAGTAGGTCCTTTTCTTCTCTTGTTTCCAATTAGAGAAGTTCCTTTAGCATTTGTTGTAGAGCTGGTTTGGTGGTGCTGAATTCTCTTAGCTTTTGCTTGTCTGTAAAGCTTTTGATTTCTCTGTCGAATCTGAATGAGATCCTTGCTGGTTAGAGTATTCTTGGTTGCAGGTTCTTCCGTTTCATCACTTTAAATATATCATACCACTCCCTTCTGGCTTGCAGAGTTTCTGCTGAGAAATCAGCTGTTAACCTTATGGGAGTTCCCTTTTATATTATTTGTCATTTTTCCCTTGTTGCTTTTAATAATTTTTCTTTGTCTTTAATTTTTGTCAGTTTTATTACTGTGTGTCTCAGCATGTTTCTCCTTGGGTTTATCCTTCCTGGGACTCGGCACTTCCTGGACTTGGGTGGCTATTTCCTTTCCCATGTTAGGGAAGTTTTCCCTAGATAATATAGATTATTAGACTATAATCTCTTCAAATATTTTCTCGGGTCCTTTCTCTCTCGCTTCTCCTTTTGGAACCCCTATAATGAGAATGTTGGTGCATTTAATGTTGTCCCAAAGGTCTCTTAGGCTGTCTTCATTTCTTTTCATTCTTTTTTCTTTATTTTGTTCCAAGGCAGTGAATTCCACTAGGTCACTTATCCATTCTTCTGCCTCAGTTATTCTGCTATTGATTCCTTCTAGTGTATTTTTCATTTCAGTTACTGTATTGTTCATCTCTGTTTGTTTGTTCTTTAATTCTTCTAGGTCTTTGTTAAACATTTTTTGCATCCTCTCGATCTTTGCCTCCATTCTTTTTCCGAGATCCTGGACCATCTTCACTATCATTATTCTGAATTCTTTTTCTGGAAGGTTGCCTATCTCTACTTCATTTAGCTGTTTTTCTGGGGTTTTATCTTGTTCCTTCATCTGGTACATCTGCTTTTTATTTTGTCTATCTTTCTGTGAATGTGGTTTTTGTTCCGCAGGCTGCAGGACTGTAGTTCTTCTTGCTTCTGCTGTCTTCCCTCTCCTCAAAAATTTTTAAATTTAATCAAGTTACCCCTTAGATTGGCAGAAATTATGCCCGTTTCATAGCGTAAACAATTGTTCTTATTCTAAAATTTATTTAAAATATCCTATTCAAAGATACATTAGAATGATGATATAAAAGGAATGATTTAATAATGTAGAGGATGACCAAAGTTTTGGAGAAAAGAGCATGATAAATACAAAATGAGGGAAAATTGCTTAGTTACTTTACAATATATTAACACAAATGTATTAATAAATTGCTTTACAGGAAGGAATTATTTCTATATGTATTTATGGTAATAAAATAATCCTAGACATATGGACTACTTTGACTACCTAATATCATCCTCATCCCAGTCCTGCTACATAGTGGTAAACAAATGTGTCACTGCTCATAACACTTCTTTTCTATTTTTAATATTAGTAAGAGGATTATAGTTAAACCATTTCTGGAAGATTATTGATTATCATAGGGAGTTCAAATCTTCAGACTCCAAGTTCAGGATTTAAAATCAGCCAGAGTGAGGAATGATTACTTTGAAACTAACCATGTCATTATATAGTGTTGTACATCATGAAATTGTAAAGAAAAATTTTTCTATGTTGCATGTTCTTTCAATGTTTTTGTCTTAGTAAATCATACTTTTTCTACATAAGCTACCTGGCTGTAGTAAGCCACACAGCTGAGCAATGGAAATTAAAGCTTAAAATTTGACTTATGTTCACATATGTGCACATCTATTTCTTTGTCTTTGATCTTAAATAGGCTACTCCTTTTGTATAAGTTACTTGTGTACACTACATGCTGTTGATTGGTTATTGCATTTGCATGGATGGTATCATAGTCATCATCCATTAGTAAAAATCAGAATTGGAACTAAATGGCTATAGTTGCTTTCTTCAATATTTCCTATTATTTTGGTAAAAAGACAGGACTTCTGTCATTACTTGGTCACAAATTAATCATTCATTACCCATCTACATTGAGGGATTCAGAATAAATTCAAGATAGAAATGTCCACACAGTTGAAGCCATTGAGGGATGAGATAATCAACATTTATTGAGCTGCTGATAGCTCTAGAATATATATATATATATATATATATATATATATATATATATATATATATATATATATATATATACATACATACACACACACACACACACACACACAGGTAGTTCCCAGGCAGCAATATATTATAGTGGATGAAAAACATAGACTTTCACTATCAACATATTTGAATTTTAATTTAGGCCTGCAGTGTAACTAGTTTTGGGGCCATGGGTAGGCCACAGTTTTTTACTTATGAAAGCAGAATAAGAATACCTACCATACAGAACTGTTGTGAAGGGTCTAGATAATGCAGGTAAATTCCTGAGCACAGTGACTGGTATGTGATAGGCTCTCAATACATTTAAACTGCTTTTTCTTGAAACCTGACAGACCTTGTTAAAACTCTGCTTTTGTCTCTTGCTAGTTTGTGACTTCAGTCAAATTACTTAGTCCCTCCAAGCCTGGTGAATTTGCTTGTAACATAGGGGAGAGAATTGTTGTTCTCCCTTGAATCCCCCTCTCCTACAACTGTATTGCAAAACTCCTCCATCAGTTCTCTATATTAATTTTTTCTCCTAATAACTAAAAATATTAGTATGATCTTCTAATTAATTCTTCCAGGCTGGGTAGTACAGAGACGAGCTGATTGAGTTGTTCATGCCTGAACATAGTCAGTTGGTCAAGCCGTGGAGTACAACACCCAAAGAGAAGGGGGAGGCATGCTTTCCATCTGACGATATTTACATTGCCAAGCATATAATATTTTGTCTTTCATCTTATGTGGCAAAGCTAGTAGAGGATTCATGAAAAGAAAGCAGTGCAGTTGCTAGTAATTAAACAACGCTAAATTTATCTTTTTCCTAGATTTTCCCAATTGCAACGCATGGTGGGTCATTTTATTTCAGAGCAATTTATTTACAGTTTTCTTTATTCTCCCTTCTAGTAATCTCAAGCCTCATTAATATATCCTTTAAGCCTTCAGCCAGATTTGTGATTTGTGTCAGTTACCTGTCTTATTACTATTTAAAGGGAAATTTAAGATTCATTTATTTAGACACAAGCAAGGATGTGCTGATTAATGGTATTTAGAAAAGGAAATGTACATCGCCCTCCAACTAGAATGTGGCATGAAGTTAAATTTTCAGTGATTTATCCCAATATGGAAAAGCACTCAATTCCATTCCTATTCAACTGAACATTTGTCTTCTACTCCCTAAGCTCATATTTTTCTCAAATGAAACTTTGGAGGAAGGGGAAAGGGAGTTAATGTTTGCTGAGAGCCATAATATGATGCAATGCGACACGCTTTGTGTAGGCTGTCCAGTGTAGAGCCACTACACACCTTGTGACATAGGTGACAGTACTGCACTTGTTAGATAAGGCAAGGTAGTTAGAAGTTACCAACATGCCTTGGGTCAATCACTAGGAAGTCACAAACTTGGGCTTCAAGCCCTACCTTCTTTTCTTGCCCTGTGTGCTGCTTTTTTATGTGCTAATCTCAGATAGTATTTTTTTTGTAATGTTCAAGTCCTGGTTTTAGGTGGGCCAAAATAAATAAGACCGTTTCTTCAACCTCTTTTCTTTAATGTTAGCCTAACCTACAAATCAGTGAGCATGAAGTTGTTCAATAGTAAAACCCCAGGCAACTAACTCCCAGGGCATCATTAGATTACAGATTAGTGACTCGTAGGAAATACCCCAGAGGTAAAGTGTTGGAAAATTCCCTTCTCCAGTGAAAGCCAAAGTAGAAAAAAATTCTACTCACTGACGCATCTTGGGGTTTGTCAGAAAGACAGAGTTGGGAGTTGCAATGCTATGTGAATAAAGAATTGTTATTCTTAAGGCAAAATAGACAAGCAAGTATTTTGAAAAAAAAAATGCAGTCAAAGAGAAGCAGTCTCTTTAGGAATAGTGTTGAAAAGACTGTATTTTTTCAGCAGTAACAGATGGAAACAGATTTCTCTGAGGTTATTATTAAGAGCTTTGCATCAAAGAAACAATCATTCTGATGCGGTCCCATGGAGGAACACAAACACCATGTAATGTGTGTTAGGAGAAGACAGAGTTAGAAAGCAAGAACCAAGAGACAACAGAAAGGACCAGAGTGAGAGCAAAACCAGTTTCACTAATTCCTTTAATGAAAGAATTTAGATGTTAATAGCATGACTGCACCCTACATTCGTTCAAATTTTTGCATACATATTTATGTTCAAGTTAACAATACCGGAAAAATTATACAGCTCTCATTCTGCATTGTGTCTCCTTGCATTTTGTTGCCTTTACATATAACTTAAAGTTAAAGAACTCCCTTCAAATACATTCAGACATTTGGGTCAGGAGGACCTCTGTTTATTATTATGGGCCAAATTTGGTTGTCCCCAGGGACCAGGTAAAAAGAGGCACTCTTTATGCAGTGCTACTGAAGTAAGACTTGATCTGCTTTGCTAGACTTTCTAGACACCACACTGTGGCTAGTCAACACCAGAAAACACTTCAAGTATTAACACTTTAGACCCTCTGAGTCACTCAGCTCTTCAGGATAAATGAAGTATCCTCTGTCTCTGTGCCTGAGAGCATTCTCTGACCATAGAATGTGGTAGGTCCAAGAGGTACAGGCCGGGGATGTGAGGGAATTAATACCTCAGGAATGACACTCAACTAATAAGGGATGGGAGCTGGTGGATAAAAACCCCAGGTTTCTTCCTGTTGCTGGGACAGTTCTAAGGAATGTTCTGCACAGCTTGGAAGATCTCAGTGGGAATGAGCCCAGATTCCCACCGTAGTCATCTGCTCATTCACATACCCTGCATTGTCTTCTTTCCCTCTTCATTTCCTTTACTCTTCTTCCTGGGATCACTTCCCAAATAAAGCTCTTGCACTCAAATTCTTGTCTTCATCTGCAAACCCAAACTAAGACAACTTCCTGCTGCTTTTTCTTCCTGGTTTACAGGAGGACACGTCCCAAGTTAAAGTAGATTTTTAAGAGATTGTGTTTAAAGAGATCTTGTTATGTTTTCTCACCAGTGAGATTAGTGATTTGGGGAATGTAATGGAATTGGGAAAAAGATGTGGGAAAGATGGTGGTGAGGGGACCCAATGGCCAGTGACCAGAAGAATCAAATTTCTGATAACGTTCTCAGGTGGGCATCTCTCTGGCACATGCTGTGTACTAGCATGTACACATGCTGTGTTCTCTCTGTATGTATAATTGTGTGTGTGTGTGTGTGTGCGCGTGTGTGTGTGATGAAGATGCACCACCTTTGTACAAAGTTGTGCTTGTACAAAGCTGTTTCTAGTCCAAAAATTTTTGGGAAAATTGAGCCCAATAATGCTAGGAAAGTTCCATCAGTCAGTCGGTATGAAAATATACCCCCTATTGTTTATATTATACACAGTAAGCATTGTGGTCATGATTTAAAGCTCACGTTGAAATTAAGGCCAGGGTATTAAAGGTAAAAATCTATAAAACCTTCCTCTTCTGTAATGTATATTCTTCAGTTTATTTTATATGTTATCAAAAGAGATCCTATGATTCTACTTAAAACAAGTACTGAATTAAGTTAAAAATTAGATTAACCAGTGATTCATGGATTTTTAGGAATAGTTCAAAATTTTTTTTTGAAAATCTGCTTTAGAAATGTTTCCTTCAACAAACCTCCTCTTCAAGAGACCAAAAAAAGTCATTCATTCAGAAAAGAGAACCCTTTTCTTAAAGGGAAAAAAAAAATGACTTCAGACCATTTAGATGGTCTGAAGATCTTCTGAAAATAAATACTCTTACAGGTCACTACTATATTTCCAAGCAAACTATTGTAAAGTGTTGGCAGTTGACCAGGAGGTGAAGCACTGCTCGTTTATTCCATGTCTTCTGTTTTCTGTAATTTCAAGACTCATTTCTTTTCACTCTACTCCAGGAAGCAGAATGATATTTTTAAACCATCAATATTTTTAAACCTTTCTCTAAACTAATGAATCTACTTATTTCTTCTTTCTTTATACATTAAAATAAATTCCAGTTGTTCCTTCTGATCTCACTGGTGAACTATAAAGTTTGTACAATTTCATCACTAGTGGGTATAGAAACTAAATTTAACATCAATAACATAAAAGATATTTTTTCCCTAGCTACATAAACACCTGGATTCATATTCTTACATGATGTTGATCTCAAGAGATAAGAGTTAAAAAACTAAAACCAGCTGGAACAAAGGATTTGATTAGAGATGACAGTTGTTTGGGAGTTTATTTTTACAGGACAAAGGCGAGTTTTCAGTTGTTTATTTTAAGGTTAGAGAGTTTACATTATGGAGGTATTCATATCTCCATTTCTTTCTGTGACACACTTCCTGGCTATTTCAAATCCCTCTGTTTTGCAACACTACTTTGCATTCTGAAGAGGTTTCCTGCCTAATTTAGTTACATCAACTGATTGCCATGGAAACTCTTAATATCCTTCCCTCTTCCTGGAATGAGACGTTGGCTCTGTTTCAAATAGAATTTTTTGGCACAGAAAATAGAGTAAGTTTTATAAAGTAAAATGTCTTGTCAACAAAAGAGTACACTTTAGGGTGACCACTGGATGGACAGAAGTCACAAACAAACACATCCCTACTGAACTAAATAGGTAACTTAACAATTAGGAACAGGTAGCAGGATAGTCCAAATCAAAGCGAAGTGATGCCTGACTGCTTTTCTACTTTTATTGAGAAGGAAGTTGAAATCAGGCCTTTGCTGCCTGTCAGCCCAGCAAAGTCAAAACAAAACAACCAATTTTATGAGATTGAGTCAATCTGAATTTCTCAAGGGCTTCTCAAAGCAGATTCATTTGGAAAATGTGAGCAATTGGCCTGGAAAAATAATCTGTACAATGAACTTTAACACAAAGATCTACCCATTTTTATCATGAATTTTATTTTAAAAGTATATTTTTCTAAGAAGACTGAATGTATTAGCTACATTGTGCCATTCTATGAGACCTATGCTTTGAGACTAGAATCATATTCTGGGCTTATTCACCCATATTTGACAATTTTTTAATGGAATTCAGAAGGAATGGCTAATTATAACCATTCGGAAGAGAGGAAGGATTATGTCTAGTGTTTACTGCTTTCCTTTGTGTATATACACATGTGAGAGAATGTTTTAATTGCACGACTGAATATATGTACACAACTATTACACAGGGCTGTCCGTGTGCCTGTCTATTGTACATAGACATGTGGTTGTCAGAAGGACAGACTGATAGAAAAACAGGTAGATCAATATTAGGAGAAAGAGGAAAGCCTTTTCTAATGGTTGTCTGTAAATTCAGAGATACAATAGCTTCTATAGGGTAACTGTGTTATGTTTTTGTTATTTCTCATAATATCCAGATTTTGCATTTCCTTTGTAAAAAATGAGTGAATCACGGTCAGATATCTTTTACCCAACTGGTAGTGACCTCTGTTTTCCTAAGACATAAAAGTAAGAGAAACCAAATTTTTGGTTCCTTGCAAATTTTGGATTTACCTGTAGACATTAATGGTGTCTTCTGATGGCTTGAAGTTTGTCTATATATAATCATTGGTCATGAATTATTTTGCTACCTGGGTTGATAGGCATATTTTATTTTCTTTTCCCACAACATATTTACATGTCTAGAAAATGCATTACTCTAAAAAGTTTATTTAAAATGAAAATTGCACATGCGTGGGGATCACTTCCAAAAAGGAATGCATATTTAGCAAATCTAGAAAGAATAATAATAATTTTATAAATCCTAAATGTTGCAGGTAAGAGATTTCAAAGCCTAGCTTATTATTTTAGGGGTCCACTTTGATGATCTAAATTAGAAAAGTGTATGATTACTTTCACATTAACTGTGGCCTTAGCTGCTTTGTCGAAACTTACCAGCAACTCTGTTTCAATATCTCATCATGACAAAGCAGTAAATAGCTCTGGCTACCCCTGTATGTTGTTCACTTTCAGTGTAATTCACTCTTGGCTATAGTGCACATAAATAAAGCATAGTTTCAAAATGTCTGCTCTTTCTTGTTAGAACAAATGCCTGAGTGTAAATTATATTCATACCTATTCCTGGAATAGTTTCTCCAAACCCACTTCCCTTCATCCTGCACTGACAATTTGAGTGCATGATGGAAATCTCGACCTGATTTTGCAGTCATAAGATGTTTGGAGAGCAGTGACTAAGATCCCTAACATTGACCTGACATTTCAGGGAAGAGTTTCAACTTTATGAGTCCCTTCACCAAACTAAAGTTATTTTTATATACTTTCTTTTTTGGATCTTTGCACACCCTAACATATTGTTATTTGTTTTCATAACCTGACTCTTCAATCACTGTGTGAGTTCTAAAGAGGCAGGGAGCTTTCCTATGATTCATTTTCATCCTTTGAACCTAATTTAGCCACTTGTGCACACATTATTGTCTCTATTGTAAAATACGCAAGCATTATCACCACTTAAAAACCACATAACACCAGTGACGCGATTCTTGTACTAGTCAGATAGTACTTGCCTAAAATGCATGCCATGGAAATTAAGGTTCTGGTTCTGGAGAGGGCAGGGTAGAACAAGCGTAAGTGGAAATTATATGGATGTGGATTTTAGCTCCATCTGAGGAAGAGCTTGGCAATAAGTAGCCATTGCATTCCTGCTTCATGAAGGAGAAAGTATTTCTAGCAATACTGCTTCAAAAATTAATTTTCTAAAGAAAACAAATTCTTTTTCCCCATTAATTATACATCTTAAATGTGTTGCTGGGAATAATGAGGCACTCATGAAAATAACAAAAGATGGACAAGAAAGTTTGGGAAAAGCATTTGCATTTGAACATCGATACCCAAGCCCTCCATTCATGCCATCCCCTCATTCATTTCTTCCAAAAGAATGAAAAGAAATAGAACAGAAAGGTGGAATAGGGAATTTATTTGCTTGTGATGAGGACAATCAGTAAGATAAGACTGGAAATATGTGACGTTATCCTTTTGTCCTCCTTAGGTAGAAAGGTCTCTGAAGCACAAACTACAGTTTTCCCCCGAATAACTCATCTTCCCTTTCACCATAGTAATAAATTTGAGCATAGCATATGGCCACTCAGAATACAGACTACATATCCCAGACTGCTTTGCAACAAAATGTTGTCATATTTCTAAGTTTTGGCCAATGTAATATAGGCAGACTATCCTATAACAGTTCGGGGGAACCTCCCTTAAGAGACAACGATTATACCCCTTTTGTTCCCCCTCTCTTCTGCCTCTCCTCCGTCATGCTGCCTGCAAAGCAGATGCTGCCATCTTGGGCTATGTGAACAAGTGTCATAGCCCAGCTATGGCAGAATGGTGACTGGAAAGAGCCCAGGTCCCTGAAGAGATTATGGAACAGAGCTGCCATTAGCCATTCTAGAGTGCCTCCCTTTAGACCTTTATATGAGGGAAATAAAAGGCTGTCCTCAAGTAACATTATTTTTTAAGAATAATTAAGAATAATTAATAGTATTTATAATCTCAACGAATACTGCCACTTTATAGGAAGGCTAAAGACAAGTTGTCTCTATTTCCAACTCTTAGATTTTTCATCTGTCCCTCAGCATTCGTAGTAGGCAAGGAACTAGCAGCTTTTCGTAATCTTCTATAAGATAAATTACACATGTTGTAGGTATTTTACATACGTTTTCCCCTACTTAATCCTTACCAGTGGTACCAGGCTCAAACGACGGGTGAGAATACTCAAACTCAGAGAGAAAACATAGGAACTAAATGTCAAGCAACTCTAGAATTTAAACATAGACTTCCCTGAGTCCAAACTTAAAGTTGTTCTGTATTTTATGTTGCCTCTCTGATACTCTGGTTTAAGATCCTTCCTCAGTGACATGTTTCTAAGACTGATAGATTGGCTGGAATCCACTTGGCCAGTATGCTTTGAGAGAAGACCTTGGAGTAGGTGAAATTTCCCTTCGTATATTATCGGGAGGTGAAAACTGATTTCCAATCTAAAGAGAAAAGGTCAAGTGTGACTTCTGTTTGAGGAAGATTTGAGAGGAAATACCTCATCTGATTTTATGTGTGTCTATAGATCAGTGGTCTTAATTTGGCAGCCCCAGGCTGATTTCAGATTCCATAGATACTTAGTTTGGCTCACAGCATTTAAAAAAATACTAATTAGCTGCTAACCTTTAAAAGTCAAAATACTTTACATAAAACTCTGGACTTCTGACTTCTCTTGAAAAATCGGAAGATCCAGTAACACTAGGGTGGCCTTTCCACATGACAACACTTAGCTGAAGCTCTGTATGGTTATCTCTGTCGATGGCTTTGCCATCTCCGGTTTGCCTACTCAGCCCGTTCCACTCATTTACATTACTGACCTTTTCCTGTCAGGCATTTGAGAAGTTTATGACCTTTGTGTGGACACTTTTCCTTGACAGTGATTAAGATGATTACATAGAACAGATTGTCATCTGGCTGTACTGCCTGACGTATGTTCCTGATTTGTAAGAATGATTTGTAGAGACACTTTCTTTACCACGGGGTCTCTTAAGAGTACTTGTAAACTTCTTTAGAGCAACTCAGAGATGAACCAAGTTCTCTCCACATTCTGGTACATAAAGTTGGATTGTTTCAAAGTCTGAGAGGTTTTTTATATCTCTGTCCAGTGAATCTGCCCAGTGGGCTTTGAGCCCAGTTGCAACATGGTCCAGCAAAATAACTCTTGCAGTGGTGGTACTTTTGCCAAAGCAGTCCCTCTCTCTTACAACATGATAGAAACATAATTTTTCACTGAATATAGTTTTCCTTATATCTTTTCTAAATGGGATATAACATTGGCAGTAGTGGAAGGAATCTAGATATAACTGTATATAAGATGTGAGAAAAAAATAAAATGAGTCTTTTCCTCTCTGTGTTCTGAGAGAGTACATCATTATACCCTTGAAAGTCCAGAGGGAAAACTTCAATAAATATTGATAATGATGACCATGAGCTAAGCATTCTCTGGAATAGTCAATTAACTCTAATATAATTAGAACAAAACTCAAAGGCCTATTAAAGGCATCAAGCCAGCCCTTTAAAGTGACTGCTGTGGGAGGAGGTTACAGGGTAGGTGAGGTCCAAGGACTTGTTAGATCTTTGTGTTCCGTGATTATGACACATATTAGTTCATTTGCCTTCACCTAATGAACAGGTAAAGTTATGACCTTCCACGTGTATCACCGATAATAATCACCATCTACAACGCTATGCATTTTGGTTTTCTTTTACCAAATTGTGGTAATGCAACACCTAAAAATGATCCATTTTACACATTTTGAGATCAATTGTCTTTTAATCAGTTAAATTAAATAGCATTTTTCATGCCATTTTCACAGCTTAGACACTGTCTATCATTCTATTAAGACAGCCACTTTCAAACTGTGATGTTCACAGCTCTCTATGGTCTGGTTTTATGCCACCAAACCAGTCTTATTTTTAATAGACACCTGCTGCCTCCATGACCCCAAAATGCATCATGTTTACCCCAGAAATTTTGCTCTCCTATGAATGGAAATTCTTCCTCCATCTCTATGATATAAATCTAAGATCTCTTTGACCTTCTCAGATTGATACCACATGGATGACCCCAACTACATAATGAAGAAGGATAGGTGCTGTGTAGTGGTCAAGGGCCTGGGCTCTGAAGTCAAACTTCCTAGATTCAAACCTCATTTCCATCGACTGCCAGCTATGTTTAGCAGGTTAACTAATCAATCTTCAGGTTTTCCTTGCCAAAATAAAAATAAGAATATCTACTTCATAGGTTTCTTGGGAAGATTCAATCTGATAGAGAATGTAAAAAAAAGAAACATTATGTTATGCCTCCAATAAACATAAACCAATAGCTCACATAATCAAAAAAATGTGTTGACAGCAAGGCTTAAAAATGTAGATCAAAAGTAAGAAAGGCTACACAGCAGGAAGCACAAGCAAGGGTTTGCTGGACAGTTGGGTTAGAACATGGCTGGGCACTGTTGTACCTGGACATTGTAAGCTATTGCCATTGGTAAATTCTCTCAGTCTCTCTCTCTCTCTCTCTCTCTCTCTCTCTCTCTCTCCAGCTCTGACTCTCTCTCTTTCTCTCTTTGATCAGATGTTCAATGTCAAAGTTCTAGGTAGAAGTATTCAATGAATCTCTGCCACACTCTTAAGCCATAGCTGTCTTTCAAGGGCTAAGGAGAGAAAAGATCTGATCCCCTTGCCTCCCACCAAGACTCAACAAAAAGGAGTTTCTCCACAAACAGAACAGAGTTTAGATGTTGGTCAGTTAAAAAGTGTTCTAATATACAGTGATGCCCTTTATTATTCTATAACTACAAATTGGTCTATAAACTCTTGAAAAGCAGAACCTAAGTATATCTCACAGACCTCATCATAAAATAGGTTCTCAATAAATACATGCTAACCCATAATTTAAAGTTTGACAGACTTGTTTTCAGGATTTATTGCTTTTTATGCTCTAGTTAGAGTTTAACGAACCAACGAATTGTGAGAATTTTATTGTGGTGTCAGACTTAAGTACAGTTGCCAAAAGGTGATTACATAATGGTGAGAGAAAACTAGAATATCTTTTTAAGCTCCATAGATCATCTCTATTGAAATTAATCCCTGTAAGGTGGAGAGTCAAAATGAGAGGGTTGTGGCTTTGGGAGAATTAAACCCTGCATTGTGTGAGGGATTTTCAGGGAAAATCATGGTAGAAAATGGGAGCAGCAGAGAAGTAAGACCTATTTAATATTTTTTAATAAAAATTCATATCATAAAAGTAACATGACTATTTCAGTAAACTTTTAAGGTACAGAAAAACCCGAACAAAAAAATTTTCCTGCTCAGCACAATTATATGTATTTTTACATTTGTTTGTATACATCTATGTATATATGTGTGTATGTGTATGTGGTGTATGAGTGGTTAGAACCACAAATTAATAACAAACAAACCCATAAATACATACAGTTGTTGTTAAAAAATTGTTACAAAAATGTGCTCTTATATACAGTAGTTTTTATTAATGTGTTGTGTAATTATTTTCTTAAAAATGAACATTCTTGTTAATAAGAGAAATAAATGCGTATTACCAAAAACAATAGGAAATACAATAAAAAAGGAATGTAAGACATGCAAAATCTCAGCAACCCAGAAATAACCGTTCTTAATATCTTCTGAATGATCTTTCAAAATCTTTCTATATAGACACACAAATATACATTTTTTGTGAAATAGATTATGCATTCTATAGGATATTCTGTAACCTACTTTTAAAGCATAACTATAGATTATAATTATCTTTCCATGTCAATAGGTGTATTTCTACACCATCATGATTAATGGCTGTATAGAATTCTAATTTGTGGAGGTACACAATTGATTTTCAAAAATATGCAATGTTAGACACTTAATCTTTTACTGCCTTTTGTTTTTACAAGCAGTACTTCAATGAACATTTTTATAGTTTAATCTTCAAACGTATCCTTAATTATTCCCTTAGGACAAATTCCCAGAGGTATAGTTAATTGATGCAAATGTTACGTATATTTTTATGTCTTTGGGTAACAAATTGCTTTCCAGGGTTCTGTACCAATTTGAAATTACAGAACAGAATATGAGTGTGAATTCTCCCAAAACTAAATATTGCTCTTTTAAATGAGAGAAAGAATAATGTAGGTTAATTATTTTGGCTTCTCACATATTGTAAAATATTCTCATGTGATTAAACATTTTAATGACATAGTTTAATTAAAAGGCTTGAGTGTATTCCATCTTGTGAAACAACATAGTGACATATTACTGAATGTCTGCATATGTTTATGAATATTTTCTTAGGAAAATTTCCAAGTAGTGGTGTCTCTGGAAAGAGTATATGTTATTATCTAGCCTCACCATCCTTGATCTCTTTTCCTCCAACAAACTAAACTTGTTTCTTCCTGACACTTTGCACTTACTCTTTGCTGATCTATTTATGACTGGCTCCTCATTCAGGTCTTTGTTTAAATGCTATTACTTCAGAGAAGCCTTCTGTGATAAGCCCGATGAAAGTGGACTGTGTCAATCATTACAGCTCTTCACCAATACTTCTGCTTCTCATCCTGCCAGTAATGCGGTAGGGTTGCCTTTTCCTACCACCTTAACGTTCGTTGCAGCCATGTGACTTGCTTTGGCCAATGAAATGTGACAGCATATGACCTGACTCTGCTGTTGGAAGTCTTTAGAAGGTAGCGTATAATTTGTTGCATATCCTTACCCATGTCACTGCAGTTGGTGACATTCAACAGTGAAGCCACCCTCATTCTGCATCCCTGAGAGAGGACAGGCAACTGAGCCCCACACTGAACCATGACGACATGTATCGTGAGGGAAAAATAAATCCTTATTTATTTTTTTTTAACACAGTTCAGACTTTGGGGTTATTTGTTAGTGCAGCAAACCTAGTCCATCCTGAATAATATATACATTCCTCCTCCCTTTAGTCAATCTCAATATTTTCTTGTTTTATAATTGTATCATCTTATTTATTCCTTTATGAGTTCCCTTTCCCCACAAAAATGTAAGATCCTTGAGAGCAGGGGCTTTCTCTGTCTTGTTCATTGCAGTGCCTAGAATATTGCCTAGTGCACAGTAGGCCTTTATTAAATATTTGTTGAATAAAATTAAAGAAATGAGTGGAAGATTTCAGCATGTACCCGTGGAATCTAGACTAAGACAATGTCTTTCCTTTGGAAAACAATTGTTTGTTCCCAGATTCCAAGCTAATCTTTGGCATACTTGAAGAACACGCTACGTTAGAGTTCTGATGGCCAGAGAGAGGTTAAATATTTTCTCACCAAGATGTACGAACCCTTAACCACTTTAATCATTTGGTCTTTTTTTTCCCTCTAGCACTATGTACAATTTGCTTCTGTGTGGATGGAAAACAAGCATGATTATAGTTATTTTTAAATGTTCTATCATTACAGATTTTTTTAAAATGAAAAACACTTTAGTAAAGCCTGAAGTTTATTTAGTGAATAGACAAGTGTATTTTCCCTGGCCATCCAAAGGATAAGACATGGCATTATATTTATAATGTCTAGATTTTAAGGTGTACTCTTCCAGTTTGGTACTTGATCATTCTTTCTTTATAACCATTATGTTCCAGCTACATTATGGTCTGCAGATGTGTATCAATTACAAAGATGTTTTGAGTTAATGATTTCTAAAAAGCCTTCAAACAAGTGGAATAGATATGTTTGTTATTGGGTAGTTGGTCAACAGTGTTTTCCAGTAAGAAGTAATAGAGTCATAACCTATTCCCTCATCTGCGAGGGCCTCAGCACTTGAGCCAGATGACAACTTCTCTTCTTTGATCTTAACACACACTAATTTAGGGTAACTATTTACAGCTGTTATCTGTTGGTATCTTCTCAATCAGCATGTGTGCTCTCTTGACCAGAAATAGAAAAACACACATGGCATTGCTATGCACTTGTATCTCCCATTTGGCTCAAAAGCTACTTGCTGTCTTTTCACATGCCAGGCAAAGGGAAAGACTGGAGAAAGCTCTTCTTTTGCTGAACTATAATGTGGCCATTTGTTTGCTTGGTAACTAGAAGCATATCAGCATGAATCTGCCTTTAGATGGTCCATATGCTTGGATTTGCTATCATGTGGTCCAGCTTCATCAGAGCTCATTTCTTACAGAAAAAAAGAAGTACCTGGTCCTTCTGTGTTTTGATTTTCTTATAGCTTTCTGGAATTCCTTACCCTTAAGTGAACTCTTCCTGGTCCTCCCAAACATGTTTCATGTTTCTTTCTTTTACCCTATTGCATTTTTAATTTACTTTGGCACTTTGTTTTCATATGTTGTACTATATATCTGAAATTTTCCATATTTGCTTGACTGCTAAATGGAAACAAGGTAGCTATTGTGTTAAGAGCATGGAATCATTTTCTCCCATCTTTAAACTACTTTGGCATCCAAAATAGTGCAAGTACTTTCAAGAGAATTATATATCAGGTAAATCTGTATAAATTTACAGTGATGTTTTTCCAGCTCTGATGTGAGGTATAAGGAGGACTGTATAAGACTTTGCAATCAGACAGTCCTAGATTTGAGTACTGACACATTTACTGATTATGGGCTTCCAAGTATGTTACTTAATATTTGGGGACTCAATTTCCTCATCTGTTAAATTGGGAAAAAATATTTCCTATCTCAAAGAATTGAGATGAAGATTAAATCAAATAAAGCATTTTAAATCCAGGGCTGAGCTCCTAGTGAGCACTAAGAAAATGCAATTATTATCTTACTGAGAGTCATGGCACATACCTAAAAGATTAGTGTCTCAGAGATTATGATTTTACCAGTGCTATGATTAAAGCTGTGTAGTACAAGTGGTAATTTAGGTAGATTTCAATGTATAGGTAAATCAAATTCATTCTAAAGAAATGAGGCATAATGCCGACAGATATTTGTTATTAAAATAATAGTAGTAATAGTAGTATAGTAGTATATTATATTTATCTAATACCTTGCAGTTAATAAAATATTTGTACTTGCATGTCTATGTAACCCTTGTAAGTCATATGTTTATTTGAAAGAAGAGCATTGCAGGCGGGGGGAGCAGTCAGTTGCCAAGGTCCCAAGGGAAACCATGCCAGGGATATTCAGTGAATATCCAGAAGGCCCATGTAGCCAGAAGAAGAGTGACTGAAGAGAAGAGAAAAAGGAGACAATGGTGAGAGAGGAAAACAGAGGTCAGATTGTATAGGTCTTGGTTAAGTCCTTGGGCTTTGCTTTTAGTGAAATGGGGGAGCCACTGCAGGAAGTTGGGTATGACGTGGTCGCATTTCTATTGTATAGAGTGGCCGTGGTCACTCTGGCTGCTGGCTTTAGAATAGTCTGTAAGGGAAGCCTGGGTAAAGCGAGGAGATCAGTTAAGTGGCATAAAAATGGCCCAGATCTAAAGTGGTCAAAATGTGGGTCTATTTGAAAGCTAGAGGCCACAGGATTTCCTGCTAGACTGGATGTGGAGCTATGATAGAAAGCAAGAGTCAGGACAAGTCAGGTTTTTGGCCTGAGCAATTGCAGGATGGAGCTGCCATTCTTCAGGCAAGTTGGAGTAGGTTCCAGGAGAAACATCAGAAATTCAAAATATCAATTAGGTGGAGTTCAAAAGGTCTGCCAGGCGTCCAAGAGTGTGGCTGTGTAAATATTCACGATGAAAGAATGGAAGCTTATTTGCCTTAGAAGACAAATAAATACAACCCCAAGTAGCAAATGTTATTACCTGAAGGAAGGAGACCAGTTTCAACAGATCACTCATTAGTACGGAGTGATTGATATTCTAGAAAAATTAACCAAAGAAAGAGAATTCTTCACTTACTTTTCAAACTGGTTATCAATTAGAGGACCAACTGTGTTCTCAGGCAAAGAGGGAAATCTTTCTATCGCTCAACAGCAAAGTGAATGTACAAAACTCCTGTCACTGCGTACAGCAATTCCAAGGGGTTCATACATATGCCTACAAGAAATATAAAAATTGCTTGTTAGGATAAGCACAGATGGAAGAAATGGTCTTGTAGTCAGACAGTACATAGATTTCCCAAATCACAGAATATCTTCCCACTGACTAGAGATTTCTGATCTGCATGTTTTGGGCTAAATTAACAGTTTTGATTGATAATAAAATAATTGACTCTCTTTGCCCTTTAGCTGGGGGAGGGGAGGGCAATGCCAGTTCACATGTGTAGTACAAATCTTCAGTCTGAATGAGTCAGGAATAGTCATTATTACCTAAAAGATGTCTATTCACATAAAGTGAACTTGCATTTGTCTGATAGTAAATTTTCATATGCTATTTACAACTTACTGCTAATAGTTTATAACCATTAAGGTAAAATCAAAATATATAAATGACTAGTACTGTAGCTAAATTTGTGCTTTATCATTATGGGACCAATGAAGAATCTCAGATTACTCATTTAAATACTCCATGGCACATTCATCCTGAGAGGAAGACAGTTTGACCAGCTCGGAGGATGTTTAGAGGGCAGTGGTGTCAGCAAAAGCAAGGTAGGATGGCTAGATTTTAGAAGGTTACATATCCTATTTCTTAATTGATTTGCATTTGGATTTTATTACGTGGGCAATGGGAGTCATAGAATCTTTTCAGTTGGGGATTAGTAGAGTTCATTGTAGGATCTTAGGACGATATTTTTACACATAAGGAATATTTTGGGGAAATGAAGAACTACTTAATATGCATGTAATTATAGTGATTTTTATAAGTAATCTAATTGGCTTTGTTGAAAAGGTTATTTAAATAATATTAAAATATTTCATTAATATTAACTATTTATTTATAAAGGGGAGCTCAAATTAATATCTTCAATATCTATCTCCAAAAATCCAGATCCATATGCTTAGATATTTATATTTAGATGTTTCATTTCCCTCAAATATCTGCAACTAAATTTATGATTTTTGCTACAAACATGTACTTCTTTTCAGCCTCCATTTCTCTTTATATGGTGTCTTCTTACTATCCCAAGAAGATGGATGATAAAATAGAAATAATCTTTTTATCACCACTATTTTCTCCCCTATTCATTTGGATACTAACTTTTAAAAAAATTGTCTTCCCTAAATAGGCATATATTTGAGCATTGTATGTACCGATTCCAACACTTTACTATAGATTTTATCACATCACAGGCAGAGAACTTCCACAGGCTTTCCCGAAATAGCCTTTAGGTGTTTCTACCCAATGAATATTTATGACCTTGATGATGACAAAATAGCGTTGTGGAAAGAAGACAGAGCTGGAAAGTCAGGTGAAATCCCAGTTTTTCCATTTACTAGCTCTGTGAGCTTGGCATGTTTCTTAACTTGTCTGATCCTTAGCTTCTTTATGTGTTAAGACGTAACGCTTCAGTCATGGGATTATTATGAGGATTAAAAAAGAGAATGTGTAAAAACATCCTGGCATCTAACAGGCCCTCATGGAATGCTAGCTGCACGTGATTTCATCCTTCTCCCTCCAGGTTCCAGATGGCTCCCTTTTGTCTATCATGTGAAATATAAATTCTCTTCCAGTTTTCACCTGCGATTCTCCTCTTTGTGTGCATCAGAGGATTACACTTTTTGTCCCCTTGTAGTTAGCAAGACCAGTTGGTTATCTCACTTTTGAGCCATGGCATTTAGTTGCCAGGACCCTCCAATACTCCCTGTGTTTGGTGTGAGAGTTGCTAAAGAGCTCTCTTAATGGGATGGTAGAGCCACAAGATCAAAGCAGACCTGATAGCTGAGTCATAGAGGAGAGTTGCCCTGGAGTATCTTCTGCGCCTGCAGGTACATTTTATGTGAGCAAGAAATAAACTTGTCATGTTAAGCCACTGGAATTTCAGGATGCTTCATTACCACAGTATAGCTTTATCTAGCTTATTAAAACCCTGGAATCTTTCCATTTTCTGGCCTCACCATAGTTATCTAATCTTATGTACCTCTTGGACTTCATGCAGTCTGTTTTTACTCACAAGTCATCTCATTTGTTTATGCCTTTGTGTGTTTGTTCATGTTTTTCTTTCTTTCCTGCCTCATATCCACCTAGACTACATGACACCCATGTGTCAGAGGCTTTCTAAACCTCACAGTCACGTAGCAAACAATTTATGCCCTTCAATGTAAACACCCTAAACACATTAGGGTTCTAGTTGCTTTGTGTCATAAACCTTGAGGGTTCCATCTGAGCAGCCTCTGAGTCTTCTGCCTTCTTCCAATCGCATGAACCGGTTTCCCTGCCCCAAATGTCTCTTCCTTCTAATTAAGACTCGAATACCATAGCGTTTATCTCTTGAAAGCATTCCTCTGATCATGGATCTTCCAAGCTCAGAAGTTTCCCTGGACACTCCTTTAGGCAAAGGCCTAAGGGATACGTTTAGACATTTTAACATGGCAGTTGGGGACTTTAAGACCAGCCCTAGATTTTTCTTCTACTCTTCTATGCAAACATAACGTGAACTCACCTAGTTTCATGATTTTGTCTATGCCATTCACCAGGCTGGAATGCCCTCATTTCAGCCTGTAAAAACTCTGTGTTTCCAAAAAAACGTTAACCAGGATGGAAAAGATTGGTAAGTGAGACTATATTAAAATTAAAATTGTCTCTTCACCAAAAAACCCCATTAAGAGAATGAAAAGGCAATTCATAGACCCTGAAAATGTATCTACAATACAAAAAGGGCTTATTTTTACTCTATGTAAAGAACCCCTACAAATAAATTTTTTAAAGTACAGCTCAAAAAAATATAGACAAAATACTTGAACAGCCATCTCACAAAGGAAAGAATCCAAATGACCTATAAACATACGAAAAAGTGCTTAACTTTCCTAGCAATCAGCAAAATACAAATGAAAACCACAATGAGAAACCCCTACATATGCACCAGATTGTTTAAAATTTTTAAATCTGACAACACCAAACATCAGTAAGGATGTGGAACCACAGAAGAACTTGCCCAGCAGGTAAGAAAGAACATTATTAAGCCACTGGGTATAAAATTAGCATTATCTTCTAAGGTTAAATATGCACATAAATGATGACCCAGCAATTAAATACTTAAATGTGATTATGTGGGCCAGGATTCAAACACAAAAATGTTCTAAGTAGCATTGTTCCTAATAGCCAAAAACCTGGAAGCAACTCAAAAACACATCGAAGAAACAATGAATTAATAAATGATATAAAAAAAGGAAAAAAAAGAAAATAAAGAATGAGCACCAAAAAAATAAATAAATAAAATAAATGATATAATTATGTAATAGAATACAACACTGAAAGTAAATAAAGAAGTTCCATGGATTTCACGGGGGAATAGTAAAACCACAACGTTGAGCAAAAGAAGTCAGACAGAGGAGAATGCATACTGCCAGTTTCCAATTTAAAAAAAGTCCCAAAACAGGCAAAATTAAAATACATTGTTTAGGGATGCACACTCAAATAGCAAAACTATAAATATATACATAAAGCAAAGCAAGAATGTGACTGCCATCATATTTAATAGGGAAGTCATCTCTAAGGTAGGGTTGAAGGAATGAACATAAAGGTTAATTATGAGGCAGGTAGGATGATAGTTACATGATAGCTGCCTTAATTTTTTAAAAAAAATTATTATTTATTTATTTATTTATTTATTTTTGGCTGTGTTGGGTCTTCGTTTCTGTGCGAGGGCTTTCTCTAGTTGCGGCGAGCGGGGGCCACTCTTCACCGCGGTGCGCGGGCCTCTCACTATCGCGGCCTCTCTTGTTGCGGAGCACAGGCTCCAGACGCGCAGGCTCAGTAGTTGTGGCTCACGGGCCCAGTTGCTCCGTGGCGTGTGGGATCTTCCCAGACCAGGGCTCGAACCCGTGTCCCCTGCATTGGCAGGCAGATTCTCAACCACTGCACCACCAGGGAAGCCCCATGCCTTAATTTTTTAAATTTTATGCATTTTTATGTTTGTGTTATTTATTATTTGGCAATAAGAAAAAAATTTAAATCTTATGCATCCTTCAAGACCTACTTCTCCATGGAATCCATTCTAATCACCGTACTCTATGAGTTTTCTTTCTCTTCTGAACATTGAGTCATTATCTGTATTAATCAGTTAGGCATTGACTTACGATATTGCATCAGTGGTTATCTTGAAGTATAAGATACCTATTTTGTAGTGGTTCAAACAGTGTTTTATTATAGGTCATGTCTCCATGCAGCTCTTAAATCCCATTGCAATGATTTACACATGCAAGATATCCAATTTTTTTTGTTCACAATAATAAGAGATCTATATTTGGTATTTAATATGTAATTATAGATTGCAAATCTAGGGAATACATTATTCAAGTACTTATTTCTCAAAAGTTCAGATGGTATTATTGTATATCATAGAGGGCAGTATTGTGTTCTAGAAAGAATATTGTAATAGAGATGAAGAAGTTTGAGTTCTAGTTCTTTCTTTACTAGATTTTGTCTTAACTAAGCCATTTAAGTTTTCTAAGTGTTGAGTTCTTCATGTGGTATTTGGGCTAAATTCTACTTTCTAGTTCTAATAGTCTGTGAGTCCTTAAAATATCATTTTTTAAAAGGAGCCCAGGACCTATGTTCAGAATCTCTTAAGGAAATAATATCAGAAAAGTCCAGAGGTTATAAGGGAGAACTTCCGGGGAAAAAAAAAATGGACCTGTTATTCCTTGAACAGGTTAAACACATTTTTTTAATTGAAGGAAAGCTCAGTAAGTTTAAAATAAAAAGGCAAATAAAAATATAAAAATAGAGAAAAAAATTGTGATACACAACAGCAAACCACTTTTTTTTTTTTTTTTTTTTTTTGAAGAATGGATGAGATGAGTCACCAACTGACTCTGTGACCAAAAATCATAGAGGAAATTCAGAAACAGAAGCTGAATTGAGAGAACTGAAACAACCATCAAGGAAATAAAGACATACATGTTTATTTTTCATGGGTGCGGACATTAGGTATTCAGTTGTCTCAATCTGCCATTTTATTTCAAAGATTTGTTTGGAAGAAAATAGTGTATTCAAATTTAGATGGTAATTATAAAAGATTATTGGTAAATAACTTGAATAGTCATGAAATCATAATCTCTCAAGAGATAGAAATTTTGAAGGTTGTTTATTCCTGATACCTAATCATTAAATATGCCTGAGTCAGTTTATAAAATACCTGCTGGTTGGTCATCTAGCATATTCTTGAATGTCTCATTGCCCAAGAAGCTCCAAGGAGCTACTAATATGTACTAAGAGTGAGATCACAGAACCTTTTACTCTTGCAATATTAGTTTCAAAGACTGTCATTGTATTTTCACACAGAGGGCTACTTTTTATTGAGAGATTTTTACTACTCCCCACAAATGATATCATTTTTGTTTCTTTTACATCATAATATGTACATTTGACTCTCCTCCATTTTATTTACTGTTGTCAGTGAACACTTCTAAGAAATAATACTTTCTGAGGGTGGGATTACATGCTTATATTTCAAATATTAGCATGAATCTGTGACTTTGAGCACCAAAGCTCTATAAATCCTATATGGAGGGCTGAAAGAAACAGTTCCTATCCATCTCATTGGACAATCCTGTTTCACATTAAATGACTGAATACAGTTCGACCAGGTCATGTTAAACTTACTTGATGGTTGCCTCTCCACACATGTGGACCCTCTGGTATTCAAGGCTGAAACGAAATTTCCTAGAGACAAAAAAATTAAAGTATTATAGAACAAAAGTAAAATACCATCTAAATACCACACAGAACACAGAGCTGCTTTGAATTACTTCCTCTTTCTGTTTTTTCTTCTTTGTTACAGAGTTTCTCTATAAAGTTGGAAATTACTCTCCCAGAAAACATGTTAGGTGTTTGCCATAGGAAAAAGAGCAATATTTACTCACATAAAATCAACTGCCATTCTGTTTATAGATAAGTGCTTGAAATGGATACAAGTTAGATGGTTTCTTATCTAGAATGGCTAAAAAACAAGACAGAACTAGACAATTTTATTACATTTATAGAAATGTGTAGAAAAAAATATAAGTGTGAATGCATTATGTGCTTTCAAATTTTACTGCATCTGACACCGTAATCTTGGCACTATCAGTGCAGTCTGTGCCTTAAGGCATGAAAGATGTTCCTGCATTCAATGCACTCAATGTATTTTACTTAGCTGTGCAATGGTGGCACATCTTCAACTTTTCTTTGAGTTCTCAGTCAAAAGATAAGTGACTTCAAGGGGCTTCCCTGGTGGCGCAGTGGTTGAGAATCTGCCTGCCAATGCAGGGGACACGGGTTCGAGCCCTGGTCTGGGAGGATCCCACATGCCACGGAGCGGCTGCGCCCGTGAGCCACAATTACTGAGCCTGCGCGTCTGGAGCCTGTGCTCCGCAACAAGAGGGGCCGCGATGGTGAGAGGCCCGCGCACCGCGATGAAGAGTGGTCCCCACTTGCCGCAACTAGAGAAAGCCCTCGCGCAGAAACGAAGACTCAACACAGTCATAAATAAATAAAAGAACGTGAATTTCTTAAAAAAAAAAAAAAAAAGATAAGTGACTTCTTAGTTAAGATTCTTATAATTTGTACATTCCTTGCTGCAGTGCCTTTTCTTTGTGAGAAATATGATTTTACATGTCTGTATTTTTGACTCTGTATTTTTTGGCTTTTGGCTGTGACACCACCTGGTTTAATAGAGTCGTTTATTCTATAGCATACTCTTGATTTTTATCTTTCCTTTTTATTATGTTGAACATAAACTTGAATTAATGCTTGTTATTATGTCCACAAAAGAGGACTGCTCTATTTGGAGAGGCTGTTCGACAGCTTCCCAAAGAAACAGCTTTTTATTTGACTGTGGGCCAGAGACATCTATTCTAGCAGGGTCATGTCCACAAGCACATCTGTGAAAACATAGCTACATTCTCATTGCCCAAGAAGCTCCTCAAATCTTGGCCTTCTACGTATTTTGATCGTTTATTTGCCTCTGTCTTCTTTATTTCCTCATTATGTAGATCAGTGAATAGACACAATATGTTTCATGCAGGAAATCCTCAAGACACATAGTGTGCAATGTAGAAATGTGTTACCACCAGATTTGTCTGCAGAGGCTAACATTTTAATCACAATATGGCTAACCTAAAACATAAATGTTATTGACTTTGTGTTACAAAATTTGGCCTATTTAGTATGTTGGAAATATTTTTTACCTCTGATGCTTAATTATTTTGTTTGCTAAATTTGTGTTATCTTTATGGCTTTCTAAAAAAGATGTCACCTATCTAATTTTGGCTTTGACTTCTAATAAATAAATAGAATAAACTAGTAAATTATATAGTGCATAAGGTGATAGGTACCATGGAAAACGGCAAATGGACAAGGGATATGACATTAAGGGACAGTGTGGAAGTACTGAAGTTTCCAGTGGCTGAAGTACCTGGAAAGAGTGTCATGAGGGAAGGCCTAATTGCAGCTTGGCAATTAAATGCATCAAAAGTAATCAACATTGAGGTAGTCCAAATAAAATATTAGGGTATGTGTTCCTATGCAATACGTATTTCTCATAGACTCTGGTCAGGTACATACACAGGCCACACTTTTCTGGGAGAGCACTCAGTATTTCCTTAAGAGGTAATTTTGACATAACTCTCAATTCCCTATGGAAGTTTAAGTGGTAAATTCATAGTCATTCATCAATTTCCTTCTAGCTTATATGGATGTTGAATCAGAAATATTAAATTTGAGCAAAATGGCCTAATTTCACTTTTATCATTTTTGTGGCAACTACTTTTCTTCTTTTGTAGATGTTAATAGTAAGGTTAAATACATAAAAATCAAATAGTAGATGAACGTTAAGAAAGTAAATAATCATTACTAGATACTGAAAGTCTCATAGTTAAGCTGTATTAACTTAAATGAATCATTTCTTTACATGTAAAGGTTAGCTATTTAAAAACCCAAATTGAATTTCTTTCTTGTATATTTGAGCAGATATTCAATTGTGCTGTTTTATTTCCAAGAAGACATTTATACATGCTCATTCTTTTCATATTTGCTATCCAACTAAAAAAAGAGCCACAAGATTACCAAACTGAATCTAAACCAATAAAATATTTTAACACATCACTTCTCACATCCATAAATATACTCTGATTTTTTATCTTGGCCACTTGAAGAGCCAACAAAAATGGGAGAATTTATGATAAATTAAAAAGGCAACTAAACTTTGTAACATGAGCATAGCAAACACATATTAAAATTTAAGTGAATGCATCAGTTTACAGATAGATTCATTTCGGTCACTAACACTCAAACTCTTTCTGAAAGTAGATTTAGCGTCCAGACAGTAGAATGCAAATAAATACTCACCTTGGTTGCTTTTAGTTGTTGAATCACGTTTCCTAAATCAGTTCGCATGTAAAGTAGTCCAATTCATTCTAACTGAACGTGGGTCTACTTTTCCTTTCTTTTTGTTCATTTTAAGGTCAGTATTATTTGTAATTGTTTTAAAAGCTTTTAGTCTTACCCCAGCCCACTTCAGTAGTGCGTAGAAGCAGAGATCTAATAATGTGGTTGACAGTTAGTTGCTCTGTCCACCCATCTAGGCTTCCTTCTTTGCCAGTGGAGTGCGACATTGCATCAAGTATCTACCGCTGGAGGATCATGATTCTTTCCCCTATTTTAGGGGGAAATCCTGATTTCTCTAACATTTAAAGAAATTCCCTTCGCCTTAACACTTAATTAGTTTAAGTGATCAAATTTCTGTTCAATGAGGTATCGAGGAAGATCTGTTGAGAGACTTCTGTGAATGCTTTCTTGTTCTTTTACGGAGCATTTATTACCTCCTTTAATCCACTTAGTAGCCCTATGGGAGTTTGTATTAATAGTATTACCATTTTTCATATTAGAAAACCAAGAACAAGAGGTTTTTACTTTAGGATGAAGCCAACACTGAGGATGGCAGAGTGGAAGGATGGAAGGGATCTGAATCTTGATATTCTTTAGCTACTGACTTGATCAAGACTATATATGTCCCACTTCTGGACTTGTTCATTTATTCATCAAATATTCATGATATGCACTAAGAATTGTTCTAAGTGTTAGGGATATAGTTTTGAAAAAATTATGAAAAATCCCTATGCAATGAAGCTAACATTCAAGTAGAGGAAGCCAAACATTAAACAGAATGAATTAATAAATTATATAATGTGTAAGAAAGTTGTCTCAGTCAGCTCAGGCTGCTATAACAAAAAATGCCATAGATTGGGAGGCTTATAAGCAACAGAAATTTATTCCTCAGGATTCTGGAAGTTCATGTATAGGGTGCCAACTTGGATGGATTCTGGTGAGAGCCTCTTTTAGGTGGCAGACTGCTGACTTCTCGTTATATGCTCACATGTCTGAGAGCAGAGAGAAGAAGCAAGCTCTCTTTGACTCTTATAAGGGTACTAATTCCGTTCATGAGGGTCCATCATCATAACCTCACCTAATCCTAATTACCTCTCAAAGGTCTCCATCCTAATACCATGCTATCAGGGAGAGTAGGATTGCAAGATGTGCGTTTGGGGAGATATAAACATTCAGCCGATAGCAAAGGTGATGCATGCAATGAAAACATTAAATCAATAAGGAGATAAGGTATGCTAGGAGGTGGGAGGGGTATTGCACATAGAATCATTTGGGAAGACCTAAGTGAGAAGGTGACATTTTATCAAAGATAGCAAGGAGATACCAGAGAATAAAATTCCCTACTGAGTGTCTTTGTCCCCCTGTTATTTGCAGAAGCATATTTACAGATAGTGAGAGCATGATAAGTTATTCATGTCTTTATAGGAACTAATAACTCCCTGCCTCTCAGTATGTATGTATTTGCATTTTTTGAAATCTGGTATCATAGCCAATTCAAATGACTTCTCTGAATGTGTTATCGCAGCTTAATTATCTGCTGAGACAAACTCTCTGCTTTCTCTATTTCTGAGTCAGTTTGCTACTTCTAGCTATTCAGGTTCTAATAACGTGGAGAGAAAAGGAATTTGCGGGTGGACATTGAAGTTTGTGATTTTAAAGTGTCTATACCACTTTTGCCGTAATAACAATAGCTAATATTAATTAAACACTTGCCATACTCTGGGTAATATTCCAAGCCCTTTGCATTAATTATCTACTTTACTCTGATCATTAGCCCTATGGGTGTCTGTATTTCCATTTTTCACAATAGAAAACCAAGGGCAAAAAGTCAACTTTGCAAAAGTCGCAGAATAAGTAGTGGAACATTGACTCACAACAAGGAATTGGACTCTGGAGCCAAAGCAATTAAACATAAGATAAAAGCTGTTAATTTTTTCAGGTGAATACTGATAACTATTATAGAGCCCACAGGAGAATGAAGGATCCTATTCTCTGACAGGTTGAACAACCAGTGTAAATCATAAGAACCAATGGTCCTTTACCACAACGAATATGCAGGCCTTTAAAGACTAGTTGTGTCAGGACAGGACAAAAATATATAGTCACAAGTTTGGGAAAAGCATATAATGATGAAATTGCTTACTAATTTCTATGCTTCCAAGTTTAGATCAAATGAAAGTTAAAGAGAACAAGCTATATTGATTCAGTCGGCAACTAAACTACCTTTAAATGCTGTATGCGTTTGGATATCAGTTTTTGGTATCTTTTTTCTTAGTGGTAATGTGAGATAAACTTATTTTTAAAGCATATCTTGGCTGTATTTTTAAATCATGTATTCCAATGATTCTGTTAGCCTCCAGATACTTTTCAGATGAAATATCTCTAAATTTAGAGCAGTGGGTTAATTGTTAATCTGATAGAAGCGCAATAAATACACCCTTTTTTCTCTGTATTTCTAGACACTTTTGACACCCTGTATTATATAATATTTATCGTACTGTTTTCCAATTGACAATTGAACCCATTGCTATAAATTTAGAGGTATTTCACCTGAAAACATGTTGAGCATTATTTGAATATGTAACTTACATATTTTTTAATATAAATTTATTTATTTTTATTATTTTTGGCTGTGTTGGGTCTTCGTTGCTGCACACAGGAATTCTCTAGTTGTGGCGAGCGGGAGCTACTCTTGTGGTGCGCGGGCTTCCCCTTGCGGTGGCTTCTCTTGTTGCGGAGCACGGGCTCTAGGTGCGCGGGCTTCAGTAGTTGTGGTGTGTGGGCTCAGTCGTTGTGGCGCATGGGCTTAGCCATTCCACGGCATGTGGGATCTTCTCAGACCAGGGCTCGAACCCGTGTTCCCTGCATTGGCAGGCAGATTCTTAACCACTGTGCCACCAGGGAAGTCCCTTACATATTGTTTAAAAATAAGTTTATTCTCTGTTCCCCAACTTTGTGAACCCTGAATTATTTAGACATTACAGATTATACCTCTTTAAGGATGCGAAAAATTTCATAGTCTCTATGTTAAGTGAAAAAAACAGGATATAAACACACAATTTTATATACATAATATCAAATTTATGAATATATTTGGAAGAGAATATGATATGTTAACAAGGGTTATCTTAAATCACAATGGTGTGATTTCTTAAATTGAACTAACAAAGTTTTAAAAGGAATATTTCTTATTCTTTATAATTAAACATTTTATATAAAAAATGCTGTATGTATTTTTCTATTACGTATTATAAAGAGGAATCATTGCCACCACAACAGTGAAACAGAGTACATTTCATTAACCTTGGTACCTTTAATTACCAAGCTATTTCTAAACTTCTGAATAAGGCAGTCCCCTGCAGTGAAAGTTTCCAAGAGAAAGTTAATGGTTAGGTATTATCTGATATTGACTCTGGAGAAGGGAAGAAAAAATGGTTTCTGGAGAAGGGAAGAATAAATGGTTTCTGGAGAAGAAACTTCAAACAGAGGAGAAAGTAAGAAGAATCGAGTGTCCATTCTGATGGGTGGGGTCTGGGAGTGGGAGCAAAGATATGCATTAATGAACTCTAAGGTATGGTGAAGAATTTTCCACAGAGTTGCAAAATATTAGTCCCCAGGATGTTGATAGGTTTTTGGTTAATAATCAAATAAAAATTTAGGTAATAATATAATTTTTGGAGACCCAAAGTAACAGATCTTTAATTTACGTTATAATATTTTCACATATGAGGGAACATTTTATGCTATGTTTCCTAAAATTATTTATCCAAGGTTAAATTGCCCCTCCCCTGCCTTATTCAGCAGGGAATCTTATAGGGCTAAGATTCCATGATAGACATTTTGGAAAATACTGAAGAGTGATAGATATGTCTGGGTACTTTAATGAGTGCCCCAGAGAGTTCTCTGGGAACCATGGTTGCTATGGAAAGAGAGGGGGGTGAGCTGAGCTATTCCCATGCATGATCCTAACATTGGGACTGGAATATTTTCACAAGCATCAGCTCCATTAGAGAGTCCTTCATTGGGCAAGGTGGTCTTGTCAAATAGCCGGCATCTTAGGAATCATGTGAAGTTTCCAGGTGTTGGTTGAATACCTGGCAACCTGATGACTAAAACTTGTGTATGGAAATACAGTCAAGAATAGTCCAGATATATAAATATCCAGTATTTTCAAATTAAATGTCACATAATTATGTCATGACCTGTCTGCCCATGAGTGCCCTCACACCCTCTCTGCTCTAAGCAGTACTTTGCCAGTTAACATGTTAGCTGTGAACCTTGAGCCTCCCTGGCACATCAGTAGAGTTCTAAACATATTTCCAGTGTTGTGTTAATGCTAGTACCCGGCCAGGTAACATAGAACTGGGTATGTGTGGCAGTATATCTGTGTCAATATTTTCCTTTCTCCATATTTCATCTTTTTCATATATTGCAGTTCCCTTTTAAGGCAAAAACTATTTGGCCACATTCTTTAAAAAATGTATACTACAGGAACTTCCCTGGTGGCACAGTGGTTAAGAATCTGCCTGCCAATGCAGGAGACACGGGTTTGATCTCTGGTCCAGCAAGATCCCACATGCAGTGGAGCAACTATGCCCATGCACCACAGGTACTGAGCCCGCACTCTAGAGCCCACAAGCCACAACTACTGAGCTCACGCGCTGCAACTACTGAAGCCCGCACAATCTAGGGCCCACGTGCCGCAACTACTGAGCTTCCGTGCTGCAACTACGGAAGCCCGCACCCCTAGAGCCCATGCTCTGCAACAAGAGAAGCCACCGCAATCAGAAGCCCAGGCACGGCAACGAAGAGCAGCCACTGCTCGCCGCAACTAGAGAAAGCCCGCGCACAGCAACCAAGACACAATGCAGCCAAAAAGAAAAAGTATACTACATAAATGATAAAGTATTATTATTTCAAAGTTTTAAAAAATGGTTAATATTTTGCTTCAGTTCCTGAGCTCTACGCTATTTTGGAAATAAGTTTTATTATCATAGTAAATCAGTAGACCAATGTTTTTTCAGATAAAGTGTTGAGTCATGAAGAAGTAAACTTGATATTTTAAAAATATGTATTTCCATTATTGGGAAGGAAAGTATGAGATTCTGAACTATGGAAAATTGATAAAGAACCTCACAGTAGATGGTAAAACATATGCTGTAATGTAGGTGGTTATCAATACATGATACTATATGTGTAAACATATGGATTTTATGCAAGTATTTTTATTAAGCCTGCTGATTATATTCGTAGATGTCACCTTATGAGCATAATAATAGTCGGTTCCCATATCAGTGCATTGGAGACTGTTAGTCCTGATGATGGCTCTTTGTAAAATCCCTCGGGACAAAGGACTTCTTCAGTCACTTGTTCAGAGGTTTTTAAACTCTAGTCCAGACCCAGGGAATTGTATTCAAAATTTGTGGGTATGTGTTTATTCATTTTCAAGTGAGAATGTCCAGAGCTTTGGGGAGATTCACAGTGCTGGCCGGTTACCCCGGAGAAGTGAAAAATCAATGCTTTGGTACTCCACTCCACAAGGCAGGGGGAGCCGTGGCAACCTCAGTATGTGCTTAGCATACTCGCTGCACCTGGATTGATGATTTGAAAAAAGCTTGGAGGATTTATCCTTAGTGTTACTTCAACCATCATGCAATCTTTTAATTGAAAGTGATGTGAAGATTCATTATAGTAGGGCTCAATCATGTCTGCACTTTGTCCATTATTCCTGGGTTATTTCCCACCTGATGTGTGTGTGTGTGTGTGTGTGTGTGCGCGCGCGTGCATGTGCGCGCGCACACATGCACAGGCAGCAATGACCCTCTCAGTAGACCCTTTGGTGGAGTGTGACAAACTAGAGTTAGAAGATAAGTCCTAAGGCTCAGTTTTAGGAAGGAATGCTCCTGTTTGTGTAAGCTTAAGCGTTTTCAAACTGGAGCTTGTTTTTTCTTAACAAACCAGTTGATAGTTTGAGTTCATAGTTCTAAGATTATTTTTGGAGGTGGGTATGTCAGAAGGTTTCAGAGTATTTTTAAGACTATCAGTCCCACACTATCACTGACTCTCAAATTAAGGATGGCTTTGCTTCCAATCCTGAAAAGTACCAAAAACGTTTAGATTCTGGCATTTTAAGACACATGCACACACACAAAACCACAAATAAGATCTTTTGCTGCAATTGTCTTTCTTAAGCATATACTAACTATCGGACAAATTTATTATGAGAATAGAGAGGATGACTCATGCTTGAATCATAATAGACCTCTTTGATCGCTAAAATGAGGAACTATAAAATCTTAATTTGGTCAGCTTCAAGGAGAAAATGATTGTCCTTCAAAGTCTTAGGCATTTTGTCGTGTGGAAGGGATCAAAGCAGTGGAAGCTGCTAATTCAATTTTCTAACAATAAACAGAGAGTTGTGTCCTAAAGTACAATAATTGGCTTCCCACGGTTGGCTGGGGGAGAGGAGCGTTACATGCGAACCTCCAAGTATCTACAGAGTGTTGGGCTTGCACAACCTCCTGGCTGCTGATCTGGCTTTTTCATTCAGCAAACGTCGTCTGACACTTCAGTGACTCTCATAATAAACTTTTTGCGGGCTCATCACAAAGGATGAGGTAGAAAACAGAGCAGGACACTACGAAGCTGAAAGGGGTGGGTTTCCTTTGGTTTGGCTTAGTCAAAACATCACATGCCTTTCAAATTCCACCCTCACCATATCAGCCTTCTCCAAGCAAAGCATGTAGAGGATTTCTTTTTCTTTAAATTTTATTGGAGTATAATTGATTTACAGTGTTGTGTTAGTTTCAGGTGTACGGCTAAGTGATTGTTATACGTATACATATGTTCATTCTTTTTTAGATTCGTTTCTCATATAGGTTATCACAGAATATTGAGTAGAGTTCCCTGTGCTAAACAGTAGGTCCTTGTTGGTTATCTATTTTATATATAGTAGTGTGTGTATGTTAATCCCAAGCTCCTCATTTATCCCTCCCCCTATGTTTCCCCTTTCATAACCATAAGTTCATTTGTATCATTTTTTAAAAAATTAGATTCCACATATGACTGATATATGATATTTGTCTTTCTCTGTCTGACTTATTTCACTTAGTGTGATAATCTCTAGGTCCATCCATGTTGCTGCAAATGGCATTATTTCATTCTTTTTTATGGCTGAGTAGTATTTCATTTATATATGTACATCTTCTTTATCCATTCCTCTGTCAATGGACATTTAGGTTGCTTCCATGTCCTGGCTATTGTAAATAGTGCTGCAATGGACATTGGAGTTCATGTATCTTTTCTTTTTAAAAAAAAAATTTTTTTTTAATTTTTATTGGAGTATAGTTGATTTACAATGTTGTATTAGTTTCAGGTGTACAGTAAAGTGAATTAGTTATACATATACATATATCCACTCTTTTTAAGATTCTTTTCCCCTATAGGCCATTACAGAGTATTGAATAGAGCTCCTGTGCTAGACGGTCCTTATTAGTTACCTATTTTATATATAGTATTTTATATATGTCAATCCCAATCTCCCAGTTTGTCCCTTCCCCCCTAGTGGCCATGATCTAAGCACTTCACATGACTTAACCCACTTAATTCCCATAAAAACCCATGTGGAAAGTGCTATAATCCCCTTTTTTTAGATGAGGAAATGAAGGCCTTGAGAATTTACATAACTTGCGGAAGCAGAATATATACCCATGCAGTGGCTTCTTAACCATTTTGCTATCCTGCCTGTGGATACTTGAAATGGAAACGTATGTTTGAAAGAAAGGGGGACAGGGAATTGGGAAGGGTGGAGAAGAATTAACATTGCCTGCTGAATGTGCCAGCAGTGGGCTAGGTGCTGCACTCAGATTATCTAATTTTGTCCTGTAACATTTTATTTTATGAGGTTAAGCAGTTTGCTAAGGGTCACAACCAGTGAAGTGGAAGAGTCAGGAATTGTCAGATTCCAAGGGCTCATGAATTTTCCTTTATGCCAACATCACTTAAAAAGAGAAAAACAAAAACAGAAAACAAACATTAGAAAACTCATTTTTTAAGTTTCCTTCAAAATCCTTGGACACTTTTTTGGGGTTTGTTCATTCAATTGTTTTTAATTAACATCATAATGACTTAACACCTTAGACCTCGTATTAGATTTAGTGAATGAAATGAATAGGTATTTCTGCTCGTAAAAAGAAGTTCTCATGATACGTCCAACGTGTGTTTTGGCAAGGGTTCTCACATCCTTTTTTATTTTTGAGAAAAAAAGAAAAACTGTGTTGCAATATCGTTTGAAAAATTTCACATCCTATTTCACAGAAATTTTGAGTCTTTCAGGGGACGAAACATAAATTCGAAAAAGATTTAAATGGCTACTCACATGACAGACAAATTGCTTTTAGATTTTGACTTGCTCTCCCTGCATGACCAGCATGTAGAAACAGAAGCCATCACATAAATGGTGTGACCTATTCGTCTTTGCCCCTGCTTGCTGATATGACACCTCAGCCATCTGTATAGAGTCCGTCTGGTTTTTCTGGGAATTGCCCTGCCCCCGGATTGCCAGACACATGCTGATGAACAAGTCTGCTTCCCAAGCCCCGCCCATGACAACTAGGATACTGGAGCCCTTGAAGTTCTAAAGCTGCTCAGGTTTTTGCTGTAAACTGGAAGAGCTTCTTTGCTGGCCCAGTAGTTCTGCTCCTCTTCCAGTGTCCTGATTATGATGTGAGTCAGGATGCTCTTGATTTTCTTTCTTCCCACACACCCCAGATGAGAGTGCAGCAGGCCTGGAGCAACAGATAAGTCCAACGAAGAGGCATCGCGTGTACCCATATTCACCTCTCACCACCGGACACCAGGGCTTTCTGTTGAGCTCATTATTCTGGACTGCCTTTTCCATCAGAATAATTACTCTCCTGGGAGTTGCCCAGCCCCATTGCAAAAAGGCTTCTGGAGGGTCCACCATCCCATTTTCCTAAATATGCCCAGACCAGTCTAATGAACTCTCAGAGTCAAGTTGAGATACCCTTCCACGCTGCATAATACCTAGTAGAAATGAAACATCCCAGACCTTGTTGTATTTCGTCTTTACAACAACTGCATGAGGAAAGAATATTATTTCCATGAGTCAGTTAAGGCTTAGTGTGAGGAAATAACTTGTCCAAGGATATGGAGAGTAATAGAGATGGATCACTCACGACTTCTGAACCCAAGTTCATGACTCTTTCCACTATATCACAGTTTCTTCCAGTTAAGAAAAACAAAACCAACAAACTTTACTTTTTTCAAAAACATTAAAAACAGAAATCCTTATGCATCATAGAGTGATATCTCTAGCAAATTCCATATTTAAGCAACCCAGAAACCCCAAATTCAGGCAGAGTGGTATTCACTTATGCCATTAAGACAATTGTTTTCATTTTCACTTTGGATTGGCAGGAATCATACATGGTAGACAAGACATTAGATTTGAAAGAAAGCATTGATTTGCTTGATTCCAACTGTAAATCTGGAATGCATCATTCAGTGTATGGAGTTACAGTTATTCTTCTATGCCTCTGGATTACAGTACAATTTCCTATAAAAACCAGATTATTTATTGACAGATTTTAAACTGCAGATCTTAAAAAGAAGAAAGAATTTGAAGATATTTCCACTTTCTTTTTAGTGACCCATTTAAAATATATTTGTACAGTAAGGTTATAGAATTACAGGAGCATTTATATCTCAATGAATTAACGATTTATAGCACATTGCTCTTGAAAAAACAAAGCCAAGGAAACACAGTACCTGTGTCCAATGATATACTGTATATGATATTGAGGGTACCTCTACTCTCACATACACATGAACATGACTTGGGTTAAATCAGACAAATGTTCTGTGCAGGTGGTCTCAGACTACATAACATAAACCACTTATTCAGGTAAACCTATTGGCTTCTTCTCTGAGTTTGTGCCAGGTGGATAAGCTAAGAGTTGTCTTGAGAGCTTTTCCTTTCCTAATGCTTAGCCCCAACACAAAAAGCTCTTTGAAACTCAAAATGGTTTGAGTATGGTAGAGATTGTAGTAAAAAGGTAAAAACTTTTGCTGAAATGCTAAAATGAGGTGAAGATCATAAACTTGATCTCACGAATGAGAAATAACATGTTTTGGATTAAAAGTCTGCAATAATCTATTTAAATACAGGTAAACACATATATAATAAATGTATGCTCTAGATTTAGTAGCAAAACTGCAAACGCACCTCGTCTGGCCCCTTACTTCCCCTACCATCTATGCTACTTCGCCACATGGGCAGGGTTGCTGGAGCTTCTCTGTGTAATGTTTCCGTCTTTCCTGTTCTCCTCAGTTTCCACAAATTTTACACTCGACAATTCCACTTCATAGAGCATGTGTGCAATAAAATCATCCTAATAGAAATCTTCTGCTGGAAGTGAAGAGATTTTTGTATGAAGTTCATAAAAATATAATCTACTCATATTCCTAGTGTTAATGTTTGTGTAAACCACCTTAGAGATTGAGGTTCTAATGTACATTACAAATCATCAAACATGTCATGAACTCTGGGATCCTCTGTCATAACAGGTATAATGATGAAAATGAAAACAATATTTATAGGAAACTTTAAAGTTTTAAAATGTTCACATGCATTTTTCATATTAATGGAATTAATACGTATTAATCCCTGACATTTAATATATATCATGTTAGTTGTTACGAACTCCTTGCTATATGTTTTATTATCTCTACTTAATGAAAGAGCACCATTTATTATTGTCTCCAGATCACAGATGGAAAAAGTGACTCTGGGTTTAATGCTCTTCTCCACTAGATAAACAGTAATACAAAGCCATGAAGAAAGTAAAATATATATCTATATATCTATATACATATATTAGGTATAAAATACTTTGAAACAAACAAAAATCTATTATTGTTATAATATAGTTTATCATTCTTTGTTTTATTAAATTCTTTCAGCACAGGTGAGGGGTGGTTTGATAAGTGTTCAACTCCATAATTCCATTTTACAGAAATGAAATCAATTCTGAGGGAGAACAAATGATTTTCTCATTTCTTGCACATAAGATAAACAATGAAATTCAGATTGCATTCACATACCAAATGTAGTGTATTTACCTAGACTTCTAGGCTATAGATAGACAACATAAAGTGAAATAAAAAATTTAATTTTGTGTGATAGAACAAAGGCGGGGAGATTATATATCTTTTCATGGTTACATAGAGATGCCAGCTAACCACCAAAATTCATGACTGCCCTGCCATAGTATAGAGTTGTGGTTGGGAAGTCACTGCTGAGCTAGGTATCATAGATCTCTTTACATTTATATTAGATGTGGGAGTAGATCTCGCCAATGGAACATGAGCGGAACATGGTCAAGGTTATATTTTCTCTAAGTTTTCTTCCCTTTCTGCTAACTTAGGCAGTGAAGAATGAGGCTCCAAGAGATGGAAGAGTCATAAGACAGAAGTCACCTGAGTCTTTAAATCATCATGTGGAGGAAAGCAATGTGCCAGGAATACCCAGGTTAGACTATTGTCCAGCTGAGAAATAAGCTTTTCATATAGCTGTAGCCATTGAAAATTTTGCAATTTATTGTAGCAGCTAATGTTAGCTAACCAATGAAAAATTGAACATGTGTTTCAATAAGGAGTTAATATCATGTGACAGGTAAAACTAAGCCCTGAATAAATTTTAAATTATTTAAAAGAAGTTAATTCACTCTTAATAAAAGAGTAACTTATTTTCTTAATTTAAAAATTATAAATACTGCATAAACTAAATGCATATTTTTTTCAGAGATGATGTATAAAAAAATCTTTTTACTAGCTGATGTAATTTATAGATATACTCTCTAATTAGTTTTACAGATATTATCTCACTTTTAAGAGAAATGATAGATAACAAGGACACTTTTCTTTACATATTTTATAGATGGGACTCTGTAATTAAATATACAGATACTATTTTACTTTGTTCTGAAATGTACAAACCCAGCCTTTGGCCAGCATGATATTATCAGCTGGAGAAGTGATCTAAAGCAAACTGGAATTTGGAGAAATCTCTCTGTGACACTTAAAAAGTGATCTCAGCATGTCTCTGTTTATGTGTGGGTTCATGTCACATGCACTTACATGCACATTCTCAGTCATGGTGGCCAAGGGCCAGGATCCAGAGATGGAGATCTAGTGAAGCATTTCCTATCTGTGACACTTGAGCAATGTACTTTACCTTCCCGAGTCTCAGTTTCCCCATTTGTAACATGAGAACAATAATATCTAAGCTATAAGATTTTTATGAAAGCAAAAGGAGATAATACACATGAAAGTATCTTTTAATCTGTAAAGCAAAATTCATATGGTATTTGTTGTCATTATTTATTGGACCTTATATTCTATCACACACAAAAAATAATTCATAGAAAAGCTTGGCTTAAATTTGGCAGAAATTCACTTTTTGTAGGACTGCATGAATATGTGTATATTTTAGAATATTTCTGTGTTTCCCTGTACTTTTTTGCTCCCTTGCAGGGGGTTAAAGAAAAGACAAATTAGTCATCTGAGATTATCTGTACAATCCACTCTTGTAGGTCAAGATGGAGCCATGTTAATGGAGAAAAGATATCATTTATTTACAAACACTTTAGTTAACTGAAGTGACTATGCATATTTGACTGACCTCAGAGCTTCTAGAGGGTCACTGTGTATAGGAAAAAAATAAAGGAATCATCAACATTCATCATGCTGACGCCTGTTTGTCTGATATCTTTTAGAATATTGTGGGAAGCTAACAGTGAAATTTGGCAAACAATTTGGAATTTGTATGTGTGTGTGTGTTTTATAAAATGTGGCTTTTAGACTTGTAGTTAATCTTGGCCTAAACCCCATTCTCTGGAGCTCTGGGCAAACAAAGTCTTCAAATACAAGAGATGCTGAATACCAACTTGTGAAAGGAAAGAGGGTGTTGATAAATTTAATAGTCATACATGTCATGATATTTCAGAAAATTGCAGTCAATTAGAGAATAACTCTACTAGATATTTTTAAAAGATGGGATTCAATACTGGAATTTAGGTAGGAGAGACATATTTTTATATGCTGTGAGTAGATATGTACTGTGATTTAATAACTGTACATTCATTTAAGTATTACTCTATAAGAATACTCAGGAAGGACAATATCAGAGTGTCTTCAGAAATCAGAAATAGATGTCAAGATTATAAAGCCTAGATAGCAACACAGAATTTCTATTTTTACAAAAGATAAAAAGTGTAGCCCTTGAAAATGGGAACAAATGATATTAGTCCTTTGGTCAGCAATGGAAATCGCAAATATTGTGGTACAGTGAGTTTTCATTTGAATAGATATTCAAGATACAACAATGATCTAAATCTGTCTTATGTCAGTTAAGTAAAAAAACAAAGACACCTCAGACATTCTGTGAATTATGACAATTACTTGGCATCTGTTTGTGTAGAGGCTCTAGAGTAAAGTATTAAAGTCCAATACTCCATGGAGACAACAATATAGAAGAAAAATTTGGATAATAAATGACCAGAGTCTCTCAATGACATTTATATATTCTATAGCACTTAGAAGATTCTTTTTATTTAAAAGGTCTGTCATTTTTAAATGACTTGTTTATCCTCTTTTGTGAAAATGCAGAGAATTCTGAAAAGGATTTATTGCTGTTATTTCTAGCTGCAGTGGGGTGATAGAAGACTTGGGTAGAAAGCAATAAAAAATAACTGCTTAAGTATCTCGGGTAATTTGAAGTTCATTAAGTCCTGACTCATCTTGTCTCCCGTTGTCTAAATGTTTCTTTTATCCTTATTATTAGATCCCATTTTTCAATCGTGTGGCTCTGCTCTAAACCTGCTTCAAATTCTCTAATTTTCTTGTAAATTGTGCAACCCAGAAATGAACAGAAGTTTCTTTTAGTCCTCTTGATTAAAAAATTTTTGTTTTTGTTTTGTTAACAGTTATGTGGGTGTCTAAATAATTTGCATATGATGTTTTAAAGTTTCCAATGAAAGCAGGAAGTTATGGCATTCTAATAGCAACCCAATGCAAATATGTGGGACTTTAGTATAATTTACCCTCTGGACACAATAGTGAAGTATCATTTTCTTCCAGTTATATTAAGCAAGCGGCAGCTTGGTTTGAATAGTGACATATTCAAACACACTCAAAAACTATTTACTGGCCTTTTTGTGTGATGATAAATTGCCTCTGCTAAAAAGGTTTTTATATAGTTTGAACAATTTGTTAAGAAGTAAAAACAGACTTCAGAATTTACTAGCGGAAACAAATAGCATAGTTGTCATCTCTAATTCATTTTGAATCACTGACTTCTATTGATGATGGTCTTGTGAGCAATGACGCATCCTGCTGATGTATAAAAATAGGCAATTCCATTCTTTGGGGCATAGTTTTCAGTGCTCAAAAGTATTCAGTTTCTAAGTTACACTACATGTTCACCATGTACACACAAATTTATTCCTTGATTCTGAAGCCTGGCATTTTGTTTCATATGAAATGCTGTTGCCTTGAGGGAAAGGGAGAACAGAAACGAGTAGAGGTCAGAGTTGAATTTTAGACTTATTCTCAGAATTATTTGCTAATACAAGTCTCCACACCTTACTATCTATAAAAGATTATTCATTTCCAATAATGAAAGAAATTTCTAAAAGAAGATCCCCCCTCATCTTGCTATGATGTATACTTAGAATGTGTTCTTTTAAACTTTTTTTAAAGACCAACGCAATTGAACATTCTAAATTAAAAGTATTTGAATTCCAAAGATTTACCTATGCTTACTATACATGAATCAATCTAGAGGACAGCAAATGTATTTTCAAATACAAACCCATTTGATACAAAGAATCCCACATATGTCAAGCTGTCTGAAGTTGTGGCACATATATACAATGGAATATTACTCAGCCATAAAAAGAAACAAAGTTGAGTTATTTGTAGTGAGGTGGATGGACCTAGAGTCTGTCATACAGAGTGAAGTAAGTCAGAAAGAGAAAAACAAATACCATATGCTAACATATATATATGGAATCTAAAAAATAAATAAATAAATAAAGGTTCCGAAGAACCTAGGGGCAGGACAGGAATAAAGCCGCAGATGTAGAGAATGGACTTGAGGACACGGGGAGGGGGAAGGGTAAGCTGGGACGAAGCGAGTGGCATGGACATATATACACTACCAGATGTCAAATAGATAGCTAGTGGGAAGCAGCCGCATAGCACAGGGAGATCAGCTCGGTGCTTTGTGTCCCCCTAGAGGGGTGGGATAGGGAGGGTGGGAGGGAAATGCAAGAGGGAGGGGATATGGGGATATATGTATACATATAGCTGATTCACTTTGTTATACAGCAGAAACTAACACACCATTGTGAAGCAATTATACTCCAATAAAGATGTGAAAAAAAAATACATCAAGCTTTACTTTACCACTTATAATTACTGCCTAACCAATCAAATAATTATGAAAATACATTTGCTGTGAACATAATTCTTTATTTTACTGGGATAAATGCCCAGAAGTACAATTGCTATCATACAGTAGTTGCATGTTTATATTTTTTAAGAAACTGTGAAATTGTTTTCCAGAATGTCTGTAGCATTCTACATTTCCACCAGAAATATGTGAGTGATCCAGTTTCTCTGTATCCTCACCAGTATTTGTCACTTAACAAAAAATTTATTCTGATAGGTGTATAGTGATATCACATTGTGGTAGTGATTTGTACTTGCCTGATGGCTAATAACGCTGATTGCTTTTTAATGTGCTTTTTTGCCACCTGCATATCCACTTTGGTACGATATCTGTTTACATCTCTTGTCCATTTTCTAATTGAATTGTTTGGGGTTTTTTTGCTGTTATTTTGAGTGTTCTCTACATATGCTAGATATTTAGTCCTTTTATTAAACATGTAGTTTGCAGGATTTCGATCCCGTCTCCAGTTACAGGTGACTTCCACTCCCAAACCTGCCTGCAGCCCCACGCCTGCAATTAACAAACGAGTGGGAGAGGTCTGTGTGCTGGTCAGTGCAGGAACTCAGAGCCCACTGAAACTCTCAGAGTGGGTCTCGGGACCCTTTGTCATAAGGAGCAATGCTACCCTATGGTAATTGTCTCTTTACCTGCATGCTTCACTGGGCTTCTATTTCTAGTCTTTCTATGAAAGTTACAAAGTCTCCAGAGAACATAAAAAGGAACTGGACCATGAATTTGACTTGAGGTTGACACTGTATTTGGAGGATTAAAGAAGAAACCAGTCAACTTTGATTGGAGCTTCTGGATGAAGTGGGGGAAGCAGAAGCCTGTGTGGCTTCTCCTTGGTCACATGGCTTGCAGCCTACTTGCAAGGAAGATTCCTAATCTGAAAAAAAAAGGTCTGTGCTTAGAAATCTACCCTGTATAAACAAAACACCACCAAAAACTGACTTGGAAGTCAACCTAGGACAAGTATTTGATCCTTATAGGTTCATGGAAGTGAAGAAACTGCAAGATAAGAAGCAGCAGAAGTTTCTGGGCAAGAGAGACCAGAACATGAGACTGAGCAAAGTACCACGTGGTTAGAGATGTGCCCCAGACTTGGGCTATTTTTCAGCTCTTTCCTGAAAATCTGTACTTTCTGGGCCTGCTTCTCATCCTGGAATATAGGGAATTCCAAGAATGCACTAACTCTCCTTTAAATATGATACTGATTACTGTGTTGTACTCAAGGGGTTTCCATCTTCTAAAGGAGCAAAAACTAGACTATTAGATGCTGTCAGATCTGAATATTTTAAAATTTCATATAACTTTCCTTCTTTTTGGTTTTATTCAGATATAATTCACACATAGCAGTGTATAATTTTAACGTGTACAGCGTAATGACTTAACTTACATATATTATGAAATGATTACCACAATAAATTTAGTTATCATCATCTCGTATAGATACAAGACGAAAAAGATTTTTTTGTGTGTGAAGAGAACTTTTAAGATCTACTCTTAGCAACTTTCAATTATACCACACAGCAGTGTTAACTATAGATATCATGTTGGTACATTGCACCATCAGAACTTATGAATCTCATAATTGGATATGTGTGCTTTTTGACCACTTTCATCCAATTTCATGTAAGTTTCTGAGCTGACGATGATAAATAATACCTTTATTGTATTCCTAAAAAACACCATGTACTTTGCAAAAATTATCTCTCAGCCTCTAGATTGTCTTTTCATCTTCTTAACAGGAACTCATGCAAAGCAAAAGTTTTTTAATGTTGATGAAGTTCAGTTTATTCTTTTTTTTCTTCTGGATCATGTTTTTGGTTTCAAGTTTAAAAACACTTTCCCTAGCCTTACATTCCAAAGATCCTCCATGTTTTTCTAAGTTTTATAATTTTTCAGTTTTGCATTTAAGTCTGTGACCCCTTTTCAGTTAATTTCTATATAAGGTGTAAAGTTTAAGTCACAGTTATTTTTGCCTCTCCAATGGCTGTCTGATTGCTTTTTTTTGGCAAAACTATCCCTCCTTCATTGAATTGCTTTTGCACCTTTGTCAAAAGAAAGTTGAGTATATTTGAGTCGGTCATCTTGATTTCTTTCATTAGCATTTTGTAATAGTTTTCATCATGGAAGTTTTGTGCATGTTTTGATAGAATTACACTATTTATTTTATTAAGTGATTATAAATGATATTATATTTTAAAATTTTGTTTCCATGTATTCTTTACAAGTATGTAGAAATGTGATAGATTTTTTTATGTGTTTACTTTGTATTTTGCGACCTTGCTAAACTTATTTTTAGTTTTAGAAGCTTTTTGTGTGTTTTTGTTTTTTGCATATTCCTTGGGATTTTCTATGTAGATAATCATGTCGTCTGCACATGGCACAGTTTTTGCCCTTTCTTTCCAATCTGTATGCCATTATTTCCTTTCCTTGCCATATTGCACCAGCTAGAACTTCCAGCACTATGTTGAATAAGAGTGGTGAGAGTAAATATCCTAGCCTTGTTCCAGATCTTATAGATAAAGCATTCACTCTTCCATTCTTAAGTATAATTTTAGCGTCAGGTATTTGTGGATCCTATTTATCAAGTTTAGGAAGTTCCCCCTCAATTCTTACTTTTCTGAGAGGTTTTTCTTCTTTTTTTAAACATTAGTGGTGTTGAATTTTTTCAAATTCTTTTACTTCATAGATTGATATGATCATGTAATTTTCCTTTTACAGTTTTTAATATATTGGATTACATTAATTTATTTTCAAATATTCAACCAGTCTTAAAACTCACTTGGTCATGGTGTGTAATTTGCTTTATATACTGCTGAATTCTATTTGCTAATATTTTGTTAAAGATTTTGCATCTATATTCATTAGGGATATTGGTCTGAAGTTTTTGTTTTGTTTTATTTGGTACCATCTTTGGTTTTGGTATCAGGGTAATACAAGTTTCAAAAAATAAATTAAGAATTGTTCTCTCTTCTTTCTTCTTTAAGAGATTCTACATAACTGGTGTCAATTTTTCTTAAATTATGACTTCAGTTTACTTAATTGTTATAGGTTTATTCAAATTGTCTATTTCATGTTAGATGAACTGTGGTAGTTTTATGTTTCTTAGGAAATTGGTTAATTAATCCTAAATTGTCAAATTTAGCTATGCAATGTGGCTCATAGCATTCACTTATTTTTATTTTGATGGATCTGTCTTATTCCTGATATTGGTGATTTGAATTATCTGTTTTGCTCTTTATCTCAGTCTTGCTGGCAGTTCATCAATTTTATTTATCTTATAAGGAAGCAGCTCTTTGTTTTATTGATTTTCTCTATTTTTTTTTTCTGTTTTCAGTCCTATTGCTTTCTGCTTTTATATATATTATTTCATTCCTGATACTTGCTTTGAGTAACTTGGCCCTTTTTTTTTTTTTAGGTTCTTGAAATGGGAGTCTAGATTATTGATTTGAAACATTTCCTTTTTAAAAACCTAAGTGCTCTAATTTAGTGCCAAAAATTTCCCTCTCATCCCTGCTTTACCTATGTCCTCCAAATTTTGATATGGTATATTTTCATTTTCATTTTGTTAAATATATTGGATGTTTTTTTCTTGAATCTTTCTCTTTGATGAATTAATTGTTTGTAATTGTTTAATTTCCAAGTGCTTGGGGGATTTTTCTGTTTTCTTTCTATCACTGATTTAGAGTTTGATTCTGTTGTGGTCAGAGAACACACTTTTTATGGTTTAAATTCTTTCAAATTTGTTGGATTTTTTTTTTTTAATGACCCAGAATATGGTCTATCTTGGTATAAGTTCCATGGGTGCTTAAAAATAATGTGTGTTCTGCTTCTGTTAAGCAAAGTATTCTAAAAATGTCTGTTAGGTTCATGTTTTGCATGGTGTTGTTCAGTTCTTCTATACCCTTGCTGATTTTCTGTTTAGTTGTTCTGTCAGTTGTTGACATAGGGGTGTTGATGTCTCCAACCATACTGGTGGATTTGAATATTTCTCCTTTTAGTTCTATTGGCTTTTGTTTCATTTATTTTGCATCTGGGTTGTTTGGTATTTATATTTATGATTGCTATGTCCTCTTGGTGCATTAATCCTCTTGTCATCATTATTCAATAGCCTTCTCTGCCTCTGGTAATTTTATTTGCTCTGAAGTCTACTTTATCTGATATTAATATAGCTAATGCTGCTTTCTTTTGAATAATATTTGCATGATATATCTTTTCCCAACTTTTTCTTTCAACTTTCTTATATCATTTTATTCTTATATCATTTTATTTGAAGTAAGTTTCTTGTACATACAAATGAGTTCCGTTCTGAGACCGCGTTCATAAGTCCAACAGAGTTAGCCTAGGTACCCAACTAACACAATCGGCTATATAGTACTGTATTGTAATAGGTTTGTAATACTTTTCACACAAATAATACATAAAAAATAAACAAACCCAAAACATAAAGACAACATTTTTAATCTTACAGTACAGTACCTTGAAAAGTACAGTAGTACAGTACAACAGCTGGCATACAGGGGCTGTCATCGGGTGAACAGGCAAGAAGAGTTACCCACTGGAGGAGGGAGAGGAGGTGGGAGATGGTAGAGCTGAAGGATTGTCAGCAATAGGAGATGGAGGGTAAGTTGCTATTTCACTCACACCTGATGTTGATGGCACAGGTTCTGGTTCCCTGTTGGATTCACTTCTATCTACCCTACTGAAAAAGCGATCCAGTGATGTCTGATTAGTAGCTCTTTTTTTCTCATCATAGATGACATGGTAGCACTGGATTGCATTCTGAACAGCGGCTGCAACCTTCGTGTACCATTCTATGTTAAGGTCCTGTGTGTCAAAAACTAACAGTGCCTCGTCAAATAAAGAAAATCCCCTTGCCATTTCCTGTGTCGTGAATCTCTTCAGTTCTTTAGTTACTTCTTCTTCTTGTCTCTCTTTGTCCTTTCTCTGGGCCTCCAATTCCATCAGGTCTTCATTAGTAAGCTCCTCATGTTGCACAGCAAGGAGTTCCATGAAGTCGTCCTCTTGCAGATCTAGCTCCAGCTTCTCGCTGAGGGTCACTAAGTTGCTGAAGACCTCTTTGGACTCCCTTCTCAAATCCACGAAAATCGTGAACAAACTGCGGGCAAAGTTTCTTCCAAACTCCATTCATGGTGACGGCCGTAACCTCACGCCAAGCAAAGTCAATGTTTTTTATGGCCTTGTAAATGTTATAGTCCTTCCCAAATTGCCAAAGTTGTTCCTGACTCATCACTCGGCTTTACTGCCTGACGAAAAGTGCGACATAAATGATATTTCTTGAAAGTCGCTGTAACTCCCTGGTCCATAGGTTGGATGAGCGACGTAGTATAGTATTCGGTGGCAGAGGCACTACTTTGACGTTGGGATGAAAGTCATCCCTGAATGGGGGGGTGGCCTAGAGCATTGTCAAGCAGCAGAAGAATGTCCAGTGGGACGTCCTTCTCCAAGCAATATTTCTCTAATCTCTGGGATAAAGTGGTGGAAAAACCAGTCCTGGAAAATGACCTGTGTAACCCAGGCTTTGGGGTTATTCTTCCACACAATAAGGAGAGAGCCCTTGGCTATGTTTTTAAGGGCTCTTGGGTTCTCTGAGTGGTAAACTAAGAGAGGCTTCGGCTTCATATGGCCAGAAGCATTGCCACCAAACAGCAGAGTTAGCCTATCCTTTGCTGCTTTATAGACTGACATCAACTTTCCCTCCTTACTGATATAACTTTGGTCTGGCATCCTCTCCCAGTACAGACCTGTCTCATCCACATTAAAAACCTGCTTGGGTAAATATGCACCTTCATCAATAATTTCTCAAAGCATTTCAGGAAATTCCTGGGCAGCTACCGTATCTGCACTTGCTGCCATGCCACTTACTTTTACGTTGTGGAGGTTGGCTCTAGCCTTGAACCAATGAAACCAGCCATGGCTGGCATTAAAACATGCACCCTCTGGTTCTTCACCGTGTTTCTTCTTCAAGTCTTCACAAAGGCTCTTAGCTTTCTCTTGAATCAGCATTAAGCTGAACGGGACTCAACACTGATGCTGATCCTGCATCCACACACTGAGAAGTTTCTCCATCTCCTCCATCACTTTTCCATGCTTCTTTGATATTATTGTCGACATCATCGGCACAGCAGATTTCACATGTTCCATGATCTTGTCCTTGTTTAGAATTGTGCCCATGGTTGAACGATTCATGTTATAAGGAGGAGCAACGTCTACCATCTTTTCACCTCATTCCACTCTCTCAATTATTTTCACTATTGTTTCCATCGTTATCGCTTGGCGCTTCTTAGAAGTAGCAACTACATAATCGCTGCTTTTACACTTGCTTCCGGACATCCTGGGCTTGAAATAAAGATACCGTACTACTGTGCTGTATACAGTACTGTACAGTAAAGTACACAAAAGCACAACCACTTGTAGAGGATGCACACATGTGACAACGCACACCAGACATGTGAACTAACATGTGTTTGGACATGTGAACGCACATTCACATCTTTGAAAGTTTGCAACTTGAAAGTTCATATGTAGGGGACTTAATGTATTTCAGAAAGCCTGTTGATTCATGATTTTAAATCTACTTTGCCAGGCTTTGTCTTCTAATTAATGTATTTAGACCATTTTTGTTTAATGTAATTTTAATATATTAGGGCTTAAGACACTCATATTATTTTTTGTTTTGTCTTTGTTCTCTTTTTTCTTATTTTTTTTCTGTTTCTTTTTCCCTGTGGGTTACTTGAATATTTTCTAGAATTACATTTTGATTTATTTATCATTGTTTTGATTTACCTCATTGTATACTTTTTTATTTTTAATGGTTGCTCTAGTTATTACATTACACATATAAAATTTATCACAGTCTAATGGTGGTGTCATTTTACCACAGTGAAGTGTGAAACCTTGCTTTTCTTTATATCCCTTTACCCTCCCCTATTTGTAATATAATTGTTGTAAATATTTCCTTCATGTACATATGGAACCACATGAAACAGTGCTATATTTTTTACTTCAGTCATCAAACATGATTTAGTATTTTGTCTATATTTTTGCACACCATGTTCTATTTTACTTCCTGATGTTCCAAGATTCTTTCTTATTGTGTTTATTTTTCTCTTTAGAGGACTTCCTTCAGCCATTCTTTTAGATTAGAACTGCTGGGAACATATTCTCTTAGCTTTCCTTCATTTCAGAATATCTTGATTTGCTCTTCATTTCTGAAATAGATTTTCATTGGATATTTGATTCTAGATTGAATAGTCCTTTTTCTCAGCACTTGAAAACTGTAGTGTAATTCCTTCTGACCTCCATTGTTTCTGGTGAGAAATTTGCTGTCATTCAAATATTTTTCCTCCATATGTAATGTGCTATTTCTCTCTCGTTTCCTTAAAAAAATATTTTTTGTTCTTTTAGTCTTCCAAAGTTTGACTATGATACATCTTGTCATGGATTTCTATGGATTTATACTATTTTCAGTTCACTCAGCTTCAGTCTTTAAGTATGCCTTTTGCTTAATTTGGGAAGTTTTCAGCTTTGATTATTTGATTTGATGTTATTCAGTCACTTTTTCATTACTCTCTCCTTTCTCCTCTATTTCAAGGATTCCAGTTGAATGAATATTAGATATTTTTGGTATAGTTGCACAGGTCCCTGAGGCTTTGTTAATTTTTTTAAGTCTATTTTTTTCTCTATTGTTTCCAACTGGGTAATTTCTATTGTTCCACTTTCCAGTTCACTGATTATGTCTTCTGTCCCTTACATTCTGCTATTGAACTCATTTACTGAGATTTTTTAATTTAAATTATTGTTTGTTTGTTTGAGTTTTAGTTCTAAAATTTCCATTTGGTTCTCCTTTATATCTTCTATTTCTTGGCTCACATTTTCTATTTCTTTCTGATACTTTCTATTTTTTCATTTGTTTCTTACATGTTTTTAATTGCCTCTTCAATCATTTTTGTAATAGCCTTTTTATAATCTTTGTCAGATAATTCTATTATCTCTGTCATTTCAGTGTTGCCATCTATTGATTGTCTTTTTTCATTCAGTTTGAGATCTTCCTGGTTCTTGGTATAACAAATGACTTTACTGAAACCTGAAAATTTAAGGTATTATGTTATAAGATTCTGGATCTTATTTAAACCTTCTATTTTAGCTGATTTTCTGTGACCCCCACTGCAGTAGGAAAAGGGGTGGGGTGGCACCTTGTTACTGCCAAATGGGGGTAGAAGTGCAGGTTTCCCACTTGGCTTCCATTGACATCTGAGGAGGGAAGGTTCCATGTGACTCCTGGGTCAGAGTGGAATTTCTGGCTCCTCAGTAGGTCTTTATTCCTACCTCTCCGGCTAGGAGGGATAGGAGTTACTGTGCCCCATGTGGCCTCTACTGGTGCTACAGAGGGGAGAAATGGCCTCTCTTTCCTGCTGGGTGGTGGTGAGAGTCCTGTCTTTCCACTTGGCCTTCTCTGACACCATCCCAGTTGTGGGAGGTTGGGTGCCTTATTGCAGCCTGGCATGGGTGGAAGTCTAGGCAACTCACTCAGCCTTTGTTGGTATGGGTGTGTGTTGGGCCATAGTTATTTCTGTGATATTTGGCTGGAGTAGAGTAGTTCTTATCTAAAAGGTATTTGGGCGCTTTTGTTTGTTTGTTTTGTCTGTGCCTGCTCGTGTTACCAGGTTGCTAGCTTCTTTAACTGAGAATTTGGGATATATGAGGCCAAAAGAAAATTCAGAGAACTCACCACCATATCATCCCTGAGGTCCCTAGCCAATCTGCCTTCTTTTCTCCTTTTGGAGTCCTTTGATGTTTATTTTATGTATAAAGTCCAAAGTTTTCTGTTGTAATTAGTGGGAGAAGAAGAAAAAGTATGTTTACTTTATCTTCTTGAAAGTGGAAACTAGATCTTGCATATTTAACCACTAGGAAATCTTTCCATCACACAGGAGGGTTAGTTGCTGCTTAATCTGAAATGCAGTACACATCTGAATCTCTAACACTGAATGAGTGATTCATTCCAGGCCTAAATGATTCTCCCTACTTAGCGAATCACATTAAAACAGATGTAGTACTGGGACCCATATTATTGTGGGTTATGAAAAGTAGAAATGTTGTTTCTTTTTACATAATGCCAAAATATCCAAGAATTCTGCCATAAAAATGAATGTTATGGTACTAAGGATGTACAAAAAAGAAAATATTTTAATTTGTTTGAGAAACTCCTGGGGCCTTATTATTGATACAGTGATGGGGCATTTCAGACAGCTAATCGGTTAGAGGGTAAAGCACTGAAAAGTGTGTCCCGGTGAATTTTCCAGCCTGCGTAGACGGACACTGGGAGTGTTTCTTTTGTTCCTTAATCAACACCAAAAAATATCACAGAGTTCCTCATTAACTAAAGAGCTATTTTCAAACATTTGTTGAGCAATACAAAAAATAAACACATAGAACAAAATAATTGAATAGTCAAGGAATACGAAGGAGTTTTGCCTAAAACTGAACACTAAAGTGTAGACCAAATTTTATTCAAAATTTTAAACGTTATAAGATTTCTAGAATAAAACAAATCCTGTGGCCTTTATTCGTTGAAAGTTCTGCCAAGTAAAATGAAGTAAAACTGAGGTTATCCGTCATATTTCTAATTTTATGCTACCATTTTGGTTTTTGCCAAATGAGACAATCATGAAGCTGACTTATGAAGTTCAGCAGAACTTTGCCCATTTTGAAGATCTCCTTGGACTAGTAATTTTCAAGAAAAAATTGTATTTTTATATTTCCTGCAAGGTAGTGCTAGTCAAAGAGTGGCCTGTGAATCAGTGTCAGGTCATGAACGGTGAGTTACCTGTACAGCAAGGTAATTACAGAAATTAAAAATATGCATTCAAAAAAAAAAAAAAAAAGAAAAAGAAAAAAAAATATGCATTCAGAAACTTTTGTAGAAAATTGATGTCACAACATCCAAGTATGTAGTCAGTGGATTTGTCCCCTTGAACAGAATCTGGGCCAGTTTATATGTTGCTGAACTTGTGTGGTGGGTCCATGTAGTACAAACTGCTCACTGAGCATGTGCATCTGGACACATATTTGTCCCCAGCAGATTAGAAATAAAAAAGTAAAATGAGTCTTTCACCAGAGATAGTCTTAGCAATACTGTACAGCACAGATTACATGGGTCTTATTCAAACATTTTAAAAAATATTTTTTATGGCTAATTGGGTAAATTTCCAAATTAACTCATATAAAATATTTTTCTGTGTTGAAATATTGACTAGAAGGAGAAGACACAATCACTTTAATCTTATTGTAAAAAAACTTTCGTAGATCACTGTTCAGTCAGAAATCGTAAGATGTTAGGTGGTGTTAGACTTCATATTCCTCAGAATATCAAATACAAATTAATTAGCCAAGGAGTTTTTCATCATTTCACTCATGAGACTTTTTTTTGCATTGAGAATATAGAAATAATCTGTCCACCTTTCTCACACTAGACCAGTTATGTACATTGAGATTTACAGTGGTTTCCAAAGTCACTTTTAGCATTACCTGGCAAGTAATTAGAAATACACATTATGTGCTCCGTTCCAGACCCGCTGAGTCAGAATGTCTGGGTGTAGGGCCCAGCAATCTGTGTTTTAACAAACCCACCAGGTGATTCTGATCCACATTAAAGTTTGAGAACCACTTCCCTAGACCAAACTACCAACACCGCACATCTTGGTTACCACAATAGCTTCCAGACTTTGGTTCCCTCCCGTTCCTCCTTTCTCTGCTCTATACTCAGATTGACATTTACATACACACACACACACACACACACACACACACACAAATGCTCTCAGGCTAAAGACCAAAATAGGTCTTTTTCTTAAATTAATTTTTATTGGAGTATAGTTGATTTACAATGTTGTTTTATTTTCTGCTGTACAGCAAAGTGAATCAGTCATACATATACACATATCCACTCTTTTTTAGAGTCTTTTCCCATATAGGTCATTACAGAGCACTGAGTAGAGTTCCCCATGCTATACAGTAGGTTCTTATTAGTTGTCTATTTTATATATAGTAACATGTATATGTCAATCCCAATCTCCCAGTTTATCCCTCCTGCCCCTTCCCCCTTGGTCTTTTTTTTTTTTTTTTTAAAGGAAGCAAGTTCTTTTTTTTTTTAATTAATTAATTTATTTATTTATTTTTGGCTGTGTTGGGTCTTTGTTTCTGTGAGAGGGCTTTCTCCAGTTGAGGCAAGCGGGGGCCACTCTTCATCGCGGTGCGCGGGCCTCTCACTATCGCGGCCTCTCTTGTTGCGGAGCACAGGCTCCAGACGCGCAGGCTCAGTAGTTGTGCCACACGGGCTTAGTTGCTCCGCAGCATGTGGGATCTTCCCAGACCAGGGCTCGAACCCGTGTCCCCTGCATTGGCAGGCAGATTCTCAACCACTGTGCCACCAGGGAAGCCCCCCCTTGGTCTTTTTAAAACATAGAATGTTAACCTCTATCAGGTGTGGTGTTCAAACTAGTTCTGAGGCATCATCTCATTCCAGTCTTTCTTCCTCTCGCCCCCTGCTCTACTGGTCTTCTTTCAGACTTTTCTACTGGCTTAGTCCACTCCACTCTTGGACCGATTACCTCCAATACACCCTTTAGGAGAAATCATTTATCAGGGAAATCTGTAGCTTACTAGATTAGAAATCCCCTATTCCGTTATTCAAAGGACCATGTATTATCTCTCCCAGCATTTATCCCAGCTGCGGTTTTTTAATTTATGTGTGATTATTTGCTTGTTTGCCCAGCCCTACATCCCAAATTATTTTGTAAGTGCCTGGACAGAAAAGACCACATCTGCTTGGTTACAATTGTTTCTCCAGAGCCTAGCATTGTATTTCCTTTGTGGTTGACATTCAGGAAATTTTGAACGACTTAATCAATAGCCCATTGCACTGTAATGAACCCCTATCAAAGGAGTGACCCCCACTGCAACTGGGCAACCACACTGGATAGCTCTCTGGTCATGTTTCCTGTAGCTACAGTTATTAGCTATTAGCTATTAGTTATTATTACCCTTCTCATCCGTTTCAGTAACAGATACTATACTGTCTGTCACCATCCAAGGAACATCCGTCTCTAAAAAGTGGAGCAATTCCTGTTCACCCATCTGCTGCTAGAAAAGATCAAAGTATCAGTCCATCATGCTGGAAGAATGCCCATCAAGCGTTAAAGCTCAATGGGAATCATCCCATACCAAGAACTGAACAAATCAGTGATCAGCTTTTACAGTGGTATTATTTCTATGGTTCATTGGGCTAAACTGGGAATTTACAATACTTTACAGAAAATTTTTGTGGAAAAATAAAATCTAGTTTCTGAAAAACTTACAAAAAAACAAACCTTACAAACACCTTTTTTTTTTTTTTTTTTTTTTTTAGGGATTCAATACATAAGCAGAAACTGGTTTGCTTATTTTTTTCCTCAATGCCCCTAAAATTCAAATGTTTTTCACTAGCCTATAACCTTACTTCATCCCTCCTCTAAAATTTAGGGCAGAATTTAAACTTAAACCAAAACTTTGGAAGCAAACTTAAAAATTACATGGGATGGCTTTTTAACCTAGTCCCATTTATTCTTTCTCTGGTAATTCCTAAAGGTTAAGAGCTACTGAATACGATGCTTAATTAGTGATGTTAGAAGAAATTCCATACAGCAAACAAAGTAAAAATAAATGTTTTTAAATTCTAAAACAAACAAACAGAACTTCTATCCCCTTTTAAGGCCTCCAAGACCTTTTTGTCTCTAGTTTCACTCTGGGGCAAATCAGCATGCTTCAGCCAACTGACTGTTTTTCTCCCTGGATTATAGGATTCGAATGATAAATTTAAAAGAAGGTAACAATGGAGTAACTCCCCCGAAGGCCAAATCAGATGCAGCAAAGAACACTAAGCAATCTGCTCAAAGTCTCAAATCAAGGGATATTTTTAAAATATGGTTAACATAATGGACATTATTCATGCTTTGTATTTTCAACATCCTCACAAAGATAATCACCATAAATAGAGTATGGGGGGGTATGTGTATGTATATCTTTCTATATGTATATATCTTTCTATATGTATATATTTATACATATGTGCATGTGTGTGTACATATAAATGTATACACCTATACATATTTTCATCTGTTATACACACCCATATACACTCACATACCTATGTATCAAGAGAAATACAATTCTATTTGACCTTATAACAAATTTGTTGAGTAAGTTTTATCCTTTCTTTTCCCAGTGAAAATCAGGCAGTTTTCAAAGCCCTGTTAAGGATGGAAATTAAGGATGCTGTGTCTTTGCATGAAATGTTCTCCATGTGGCACGTCACTATGTCTTTAGGAAGAAGTTACTAATAGCACTAGAACACCTTTCATAGGTTCTCCCAAGGTTGTGTGCTACTGTGTCAGTTTTTCTTCGAATTGAAGCACATGTATCTAATGGCAACACAATGTATTTCAGAACAATGTAGTGGCTATCTTAAGGCTCAAAGCCTTTCAAAGGAGAAATATTTCACCTATCTGAATTAAGGAATCAAACCTGAATTCCTTATTGAATCTTAATTGGGTTCTTTACCAAATAACCTAACATTAGGTACTAAATTAATTAAGCAAGAGGGACATTCGCCTGAGGTGGCTTTAATGGCTTGGGAGCCTATGTAAGCAAACCAAAACCTAAGCCTGTAAATGCCTCAAGGTTAAGAAAGCAAAAATCTAACAACAACCACTCACAAACATCCAGCTAGGGTTTTACAAATGAGGCAACTGCTTAATCTACAGCCAATCAAATAATTTCCTTGCTCTGCTTCTACCTCTTCTCTATAAAAATCTCTCCCTAAGCTCTCATCAGTGGAGCACTTCTAACCACTTTTGGTTTGGTGCTGCCCAGTTGGAATCAATTTTGGCTCAAATTCTTAAAAAATTTTAATATGCCTTAGTTTACCTTTTATCATAAGGAATTCTACGTATTTCCAAAAAATAAATCTTGTGAGCTTCTTGAGTCTTACATTTAAGATATTCTCATAGAGATAGTCATTTTGCAAATAGGCATAATTTCTAGCTGAGTCCCCCAACAGGTTTATTGGAAAAAGATAAAGGATAAATTAAAGATAAAAAAGTGGGTATATGGAGTGGTAAATCATTAGGGCAAATCATTTCATACCTGGAACAGTGGTGTCTGAAGACTGTTAGTCCCCCAGCCAGGAGTCAGCATTCATGACTTTTCTAGATAACTATTTCAGGTATTAGGTGGTCCTGTGCTTCAAGCAAGGCTGGGATCCTTGGAAGCATCAGGGCATAAGTCATGAGTCTTGTTTCCTCCTAGTAAAATACGGTAATCCAATCATCTTTCTAATATTTGTTTAGAAATGTATGTATGAGGTGATGAGCAGAAGTCTGCCTAGATGTTGGGAGAAGATTTTTCTTGCCAAAAAAAAAAAAGACCTAAGGAAAGCACATTCTCCTTTCAGACTTTGGACTATCATTTTATGTAGCTGTTAGGCTGAGGACAAAGGCCAACAGCTGAAGGTGGCAGAGTAAAGTGATGTAAAAGCACTTGGGTCCTTGATGATGAGATTGATTTGGTGAGTAGACCAACTGGGGAGCTAACTCACTTCTGGTCTTCCTGTCTTGTGAGATAACAAATTGCCTTATCACAGGTGCCATTTCAAATTGGATTTTCTCTTACTTGCTGCCTGAATGGCTTAACTGATATAAGTAGTTTCTGCAAAACTGGTTGTGTAAAAAATGTAACTTAAGGATGAAGATGCTGCTGATGAATGTTTTTCTACCAAAAGTAAAGTTAGTTTTCTTTCCTACTGGAAGCAAATTTAATGATATATGCAATCCATACTTGCTATTTTAAATGTCAACCACCTTTGAGAAGGTGATAGAAACATGGAAAAATATTAAATCTAAAGGATGAGTGAGTAGTAGGTGGGAATGAGATGAAGATAAGTGATGCTTAGCTGAGAGTCTTTGGCAGTTCTTTCAAAACATAAAGAGCAAATCTTATATCTTGAAATGCATTGGGTAAATATTGCTGAAATGTCTAGGTTACCCAAATATACATTATGGGCAAGAAGAAGTTAGTCTTTTTGGTTGTGCACTACTGTATGGTTCACCAAAAGGCCGAATGAAACAAAATACCAACACCATGTAAAAAAGACAATATCATTAGGACATCAATGTAGGACAGAGTCCAGAGAGCCCAGAAACTTTCAATGTGTCCTTATAACAAGAAGTGCAGATATCAGGCTCAGGGACTGTAGGTAGGAGAAGTCAGATCTTAGAACAGTCAGAAAATTCGTCTTCCCAGAGCATATCCAGTTTATCTAAATTTGGGGAGTGTGCCTCACTCTGGAAATATGCTGAAAGAGCTGTGTCCAAGAAATCATCTGATATTTTCAGTCTCACTACTGATCAGACGAGGTAGACTCTACAAAATAAATGTTCCTTTTTCTTAACTAGGTTAGTGCTTCAAAATGGGCTAGAATCTTAATGATACTCTAAAGGTTGTAGAGAGGGATTTGTACTTTTTTTTAAAAAGTAAATTTATTTATTTTATTTATTTATTATTTTTGGCTGCGTTGGGTCTTCGTTGCTACTCTACGTTGCGCTGCATGGGCTTCTCACTGCAGTGCCGTCTCCCGCTGTGGGCTCCAGGCACACGGGCTTCATCAGTTGTGGCACGCTGGCTCAGTAGTTGTGGAGCCCAGGCTTAGCTGCTCCGCGGCATGTGGGATCTTCCCGGACCACGGCTCGAACCCGTGTCCCCTGCATTGGCAGGTGGACTCCCAACCACTGTGCCACCAGGGAAGCCCTGTACTTATTTTTGAAGAAAAAAAGAGTTGTCTTTCATGCAAAGAATTGATGTTGATGTGATATTGACTATCATCTCTGCCTACCATTTATCTTATCTCCCCCCAAAATTATGACCCTTTCTCAAAATTCACAGGCAAGAGATTAAGTAAGTTAGTGGCCAAGATGTTCGAAAATCTCTCAGGAGTTAGTCAGAAAAGTAGAATTTCTTTTCTGTGAGGTCACCCACATAAAGAATAGGAACATAAATTCATCTTCAAAAACTAGCTCTACACAGGTTAAAAAAAAATCAGCTTCTTAATTCAGTATTTTAAGTTTACAGATCCATGCAATATTGAATACGTTAACATAACAACCTAAGAAGAGATTCATTTTACATATAGCTATAGCTTATATGTAAATATATTTCTTCCTTTTATATGGAAAAACCCTTCTTCAGCAAATGGATTTTATAGTATTAATGCAAGTTGATTTGGCGTTTGGTGATTCAAATTGGTAAATCAAATATTATGCAATCTAGTTTTCCTAAATATATTTGATCGATTGTATGGCAATCTATTTGATAGGTTTTCAGTAAATCTTCACATACCTCCGTAGCCTGCGATGATGTTTCCCTATTTGGTTGTAGTACCAAGTATTGGCAGAATCCAGCTAGAATCCTAACCATTCTCACATCTGCCACCTGAGTTAATTAGCCCATATTGTTGCATTGAATGCATTTATCTCCTGCTCAATAACTAAAATGGAAAGAACTTTTTCTTTGGCTATAATACTTATTTTGTATATGTTTTTGTTATGGAAGAGATTTCAGAATTTATAAAAATATTTTTAAAATAATCATTTGATACCAATAGCAACTTTGGTGTCATCTCCCTTATATGTGTTTAATGCTTTATCTGTTCTCATTAAGTGGCATATGTAGTAATTCTTGAAACTTTGACATATATTTGAGCAATTGGCAGCATACTCTTCTGGAAACAGCTCTGGGCTAAAATTCAGATGATTTGTGCTCTAATTTACCAGCTGGGAACCTTGTATTAGTGACTTAACCTCCTTATTCTTATTTTCTCCTCTGTTAAATGGGTATGCTTAATTAAGTGGTATATTTTAAGGATTAAAATGACAAATGAGGTAAGCACGTTGAAAACTTTGTGAAAAAGTATATGGTACATGGAGATGTTTGTCCCTCAATATCTGTGAGGGTTTGGTTCCGGGAACAATCCATCACTCCCCCACCCTGGCTTGCCTACCAAAATCTATGAATGCTCAAGTTCCTTATATAAAATGATATTTGCATATAACCTACATACCTCCTCCCGTATATTTTAAATCATCTCTAGATTATTTACAATACCTAATACAATGTAAATGCTATGTAAATAGTTGCTTGTGCATGACAAATTCAAGTTTTGCTTCTTGGAACTTTCTGGAATTTATTTTCTGTATGTTTGATCTGCAGTTGAATCCATGCATGCAGAACCCGTGGCTATGGTGGGCCAATTTAACATGGCAGTTTGGACTCAACTGATAATTTTAAATGTTTAGTTTTAACCTTTTAAATGATGTATTGATAAGATCGATTTGGTTCAATAGGATAGGAAAAACAACTAAATAATGGTGGCAGAAAAAAAATTATTTTTCTCTCTCAAAAACATTTCAGAGGTAGCAATAATCTAGGGCTGGCATGGTGGTCTCATGATGTCATCAGTGGGCCAGACACCTGTCTCTCATCACCCTTATTTTTGTGGTCTCTATCCTTAACACTGCGTATGTGAGTTCTAGCTATTATATCTGCCTTTTCTGTGGAACGAAGAAGACGAAGGTGGAAAGGGTAAAAGTGCCCCCTTCCAAGCTGAGTCAACCTACTGCAAAGGGCATTCCTGGAAGAAACGATGACTTCTGCTTGGTAGCTCTCTCAAGGGAGTCTGAAGAATGTAGTCTTTTAGCTGAGGTCATCAGTAGTTTTCTGCGGTCTACAAAACAAAATATCTAACTTCTGCTTTTTTGTTACCAAATAGAAAAAAAACGTTGTGAAAGACATACTGGTATCCCTTACTTCAAACTTACCCTGAACCTCCCATGTCTCCCTTTTCTACAGCATCCCTGGTTTGGGATGGGGTAGCTAAGAAATGGAGCAATGTTCAGAAATGGAATCAGGGGTGGGCTGATGCTCAAAAATACTTCAGGCATATATCCTTGGAAATAAAGAACCTGTCTTTACATTTTGTTATGGTCGCTTTGATAATTTGAAAATATTAAATGTTCATTTGTTCATTAATTTTTTAGCAAATATTTATTGAGCACCTTCTATGTAGTTAATATGGCAGAAGATGTTTCTACTGTCTTGGAACTTACAGTGGATGAAATGGCAGAAAATAGACAAGTAAAAAAAAAAATAGGTTACTTCACAATGTAAGTGCTAAGGAGATAATAAAATAGGTTAAACTAGGAGCAAGAATGGGGTGAGTGGAGGAACAAAATTTAGAAGGGATGGTGAAAGGAGGCTCCTGGAAGGAGGCAGAATTTGGGCTGAGGTCAAGAAGCAGTTTTGTAGGAAATTAAAGAATAGTATTCCTACTATTAACAAATGCTGTTTAGCATTCCTTATAACCCAGTGGATGCAATTGCATGTGAGGTCTGGTCCTTTCTTCCTGTTTCTTTTCTATCCATAAGCTACCTTATAGAACCAAAAAAGAATTTCCACTGGTGGGTCAAGTAGGGCAAAGGAATGATGGGAACCAGGTCCACATAGACATTTCCTCCTTTGGTCTATTAATTCCTGACCTACTAAACTGATTATCGCTTCATATGATAATCTGATATGATCAAACCACATTAAAACATCATTGCTAACATCCCATCAGAAACTCCATAATACAATAGATCTATGCAGTAAGGGAGAATGTCAAGTATAATCTTCCTTGTTTTCACTTACGGTAAAACGATACCATTTTGATTTTGAAATCATCTTGTTCTAAATTATGTATGAATGTAGTTACGATTTTTTTCACCAGCAGCCATTTGCCTTCTCTAAAGCTGACCATTCTTTCTTCTGGTAGGAGGATTTAGATTCCATTTAAGTCTCGTTAACTATTTGTGACGATGTAAACAGTTCATCCAACAGTTATTCCTCAGTTGCTTTATGCCACAAGATGAGGCAAAAATAAAGAAAATATCAGGAAAAAAATCCAAATTTCTCAGACCCACTTGCCCACCTCATCATGTCATATTTATGGTACCAGGGAGGCATATTGCCTAAACCCACTGAACTCACAGTAAGATTTCCATTTCCACCCAGCCTACCTTGATCTATTAATGGCTCCTTTTACAGTAAGAGTCTGGGTGCATTTACTTTAGATAGTTATCTATGTTTGTGGAATCAATTTGGACCCTGCTGGTCTACAGTCTATGCCAAGAAGAAAGGAGTTTATAACTTGCCTTTAGGGCTCTTGATTCATCTTCTTGAGTGAGTAGCCAGCCAGCGAGCACTGTGTTTGAGGGGAAGCTTCTTGGCCTGGAGCACATGTGGTTTGGCAGGGCCTGGTGTGAACATGTAAGTGCCAGTAACCAGTGCTGGGTTCCAGGGCTGCATACTCACTGTGATCACAGCCCTGATTACTATCAAGTCTCTGGCAGGACCTGCTTCAAAGGAGCCTTCTGTGTGATTTGAGGTAAAGAAGCCAATAGAAGGCACATCTAGAAAAATTAGTTGGCATTGCTTTGTGTGATTCAGCCTGGGATTATGCTTATAAAGGAAGAGAGGGCAGAGGCAGATGGTCTCAGATATTACAACATCATGGCTGTTGAAGGGTACTGGGAAGCTTCTGCTTCATATCACGTTTTAAATAAACAAGTATGCACTTATTGCATTATTACTGCGTACGAAACACCATGGGGGATTGTAAAGACATAAAAGACAAACATCCTGATCTTTGATGAGCTGCAGCTTTATTGGGGAGACAAGATAAATATACATAAAAGAGGGGAAAAAAACACATGAAATAGTTTATGATTAAGAGCTAAATAACTAATGTGGTTTGTACTGTAATTGCCGTGAGAGCTCAGACAAGGCTTTTGGTTTTCTGCTTTTTACAAGTTTATAGTGTAATCGCTTCATCTTGTGGATCACAGAGGAAGTACCATTGAGTGTTTCCATCGGTTAATTAAAGGCAATGTGGCGTATTCATTCAACAAGTGCTTGCTGATGAAGGAATGACTTAATACTCACTCAGAGGTAGAGTCCATAGAGGTAGAACCTGTAATACGATCTAGTGTTACATATAGCACATTAGATATGTCAGAGTTTCATTTTGCAAATTCAGATTCTTATAGGGCCAGATGGGGTGAAGTGGACTGAAGGTGAGGCCTTGCTTACTGGTGAGGACAGTGGAACGTGGCCTCACTAGAGAGGTGGCCACTGAGAAGCTGTAGTCCGTTTCATCAAGGATGAAGGCAGGCTTAGTGTTGCTGAGTCTTCAGATTTTTTTCAGGAGGAGCCAGAAATGAGAATTCGGAGGTCAAATTCACTAACGTTTAAAGCGCTCTGTTGGAACTGGCTAGAAAAGGTGGCTGCATTTTGCACCCCCATGCTGTGGGCCTGTGCTTGCTCTTGCCCTGAGCCATCAGTACGTGGTGGTCCTGGCAGCAGTGCCTTTCAAGCCGGCACCAGTGATGAGGTCACGTATTCTAGAAAGCACCTCACTGTAAAAATGCTAATCAATATCTGAAGTGCCCAGTTGCTCCAGAGTAGACGTAAAATAAGAGACAGTATTTGCAGTCATTTTTGAAGCAAACGTATCCAAATGGAAAACAGGAACAATTCTCTTTCCAAACATCCTCCCTGATATTTCTTTAATTTGAGGGAAAAGCTGTAGCTGCCTTTTCTTGTCAGAAGTCTTACCTGAGCATCTCTCTTTGGTCTGCACTGACTGTGGGACCAAGCCTTGCAATTTGCATTAAAGCGTCTCGATGGCAGGAATGCAAGCAGGGCTTTCAGGGCTCTAGTGGGCTGTTGAGCAGAGGTAAACGCTGAGTGACAAAACTTTATCACATCTTTCCTCTGCCTCTGCTCTAAACTGAAGAACTCAGGAGACTAAAGAAATCCACTTCCCTTCCTATTCTCTTTCCGTGATTCTTTTCATGCACCAAACCAGACAGAAATGGGATACTCAGGAGTGCAGGCTAGGAAAACCCTCTCCACTCCTCTTGTCTCCTCCCACTCCAGCAAGGACAGTCGGTAAAATCAGCGTCTGCATCTACACAGTGAAGATATTAAACACTGACTTCTATTGGCCATCTATCCATTCTCATTATCCTTCTTATTTAGCGCTCAAAAGCAAATTATATGCACATATTTAGAAATATATGTGGTGGGTAAATTAATATTATATTGTTCTCCGTAGAGCTTTAAGCTCAAGTATAGTTTCTGATGGTCTTTATTTTACCCGAGTAATGTGTATGTTTTGAAATGGGATCTGAACTTTCATTGAAAGGGAACACTTTTGTAACTACCTTTTATTTTTTAATGGACCTCTAAACTGCATACCAAAATTATTTTAGACTCACTCTTTCTCCTTTTCCAGACTCCTGAAATATTCCATCATGTTGTTTATAAAGTATTTGCTTTTGTATCTTTCTTGTTTTACTTTCAATTAGTCAAAATGTGCTTATTTTCTTCTTTTTTTTTTCTGTCATTCCTAAAATGTGGTTTTCATAGACTTTATGCAGTACTGCATTTTCTTGAGTAAGACCATAGGCCTTTTATTAGCCTTGGAAAGGATGGGGTAGAAGCACATTGTTAACCAGTCTTTACTGCTGTTGAGCAGCTTATCTAAGGCCAACTTTAACTCACCACCAAAAAGGGTCATAAATGATTTATCAAATGAGTCACTGTACCTGGTGATCCTCTTTAAGGCTCATTTGTACTCAGTTCAGGATTCAGAAATGGGGTATGACTGTGGGATAAGCCTAATTGAAATATATTGACCTAAGAGATCGGGAGTTACCTGGAGGAAAATTAATCATGTAAGGGATTTGAAGTGTACATGTGTGGCCCCAATTCTGTATCCCAATATTAGAGCAAGGGGAAATTTGGGGTACAGTTCAATAGGTGTCTATAGTTTGGGTGTATCTATGTAGTATATAACACTACTTTTTCTGCCTTTTCCTTTCTCTTTTTGTCCTGAGCATGTATGTCTGTGATCTCCATCAAAGGCCTCCTAGTACATTGTTTATAAAGTGAGATTTAAAAGCACATTAAAAGTGTCATCTGCCATTTGCAATTGCGAAATAATATACCAAGGATCAGTGACTGAATTACTTTAATCAAATAGATCTTATTAATTTAAAAAAGAAAACCCGCCAATCTAATTGAAGTAACATTAAATTGATACATTTAGTTTGGAGAAAATAGAATCTTTAATAATATTAAACTTCCCATTCAAAAACATGGTGTGCTTTCAGTTTATTCTCATCTTGTTTTATGTATTTTGGTAAAATTTTTTAACCATAAAGTGTTGTTCTTGTTTTATTATGTTACATTTTAAATTATCCATTATATATATTCATTTTATATCCTGGCATCTTATTGAATGATTTTAATAATTCTTCTTAAATGGACACATCAGTAAATAAACAATAAGAAAGGCTATCATGAAATTTACCAGTACAATCAATAAGTTTGATAGAGCCTACACACTTCAGACAGAGAATATACATTTTTCTTATGTCCATTGAACATGTATAAACCTAATCTTGTATTTGCCACATATAAAACCTTAAATAAAAATTTATAAATACTAATGGTTATTATTTTTATGTGATAATACACTAAAATTAGATAGGGATTATCACTGTCTCTCTTATTGAGCTTCATAAAAGAATGTAGCTAGTACAATAGGAGAAGAAAATGAAAAACCTGGCATAAATATTTATAAAGTTCTTTTTTATGACGATATAATTTTATAGCTAGATCATTCAGGAGACTTTTTATAAATTTATTTATTTATTTATTTATTTATTTTTGGCTGTGTTGGGTCTTCGTCTCTGTGCGAGGGCTTTCTCTAGTTGCGGTGAGCGGGGGCCACTCTTCATCGCGGTGCGCGGGCCTCTCACTATTGCGGCCTCTCCCGCTGCGGAGCACAGGCTCCAGACGCGCAGGCTCAGCAGTTGTAGCTCACGGGCCCAGTTACTCTGCGGCATGTGGGATCTTCCCAGACCAGGGCTCGAACCCGTGTCCCCTGCACTGGCAGGCAGATTCTCAACCACTGTGCCACCAGGGAAGCCCCAGGAGACTTTTAAAAAATTTTTATTTTATATTGGAGTATAGTTGATTTACAATGTTGTGTTAGTTTCAGGTGTACAGCAAAGTGATTCAGTTATATATATACATATATCCATTCTTTTTCAGATTCTTTTCTCATACAGGTTTTTACAGAGTATTGAATAGAGTTCCCTGTGCTATACAGTAGGTCCTTATTGATTATCTATTTTATGTATAGTAGTGTGTATATGTTAATCCCAAACTACTAATTTATTCTCCCCCCCCCACCTTTCCCCTTTGGTAACCATAAATTTGTTTTTGAAGTCTGTCAGTCTATTTCTGTTTTGTAAATAAGTTCATTTGTATCATCTTTTTTTTAGATTCCACATCTAAGTGATATCATATGATGTTTGTCTTTCTCTGTCTGACTTACTTCACTCAGCCAGATAATCTCTAGGTCCACCCATGTTGCTGCAAATGGCATTATTTCATTCTTTTTTATGGCTGAGTAATACTGCATTGTATATATGCACCACATCTTCTTTATCCATTTCTCTGTCAGTAGACATTTTGGTTGCTTCCATGTCCTGCCTATTGTAAATAGTGCTGAAATGAACAATGGGGTGCATGTATATTTTCGAATTAGGGTTTTCTCCAGATATATGCCCAGGAGTAGGATTGCTGGATCATATGGTAGTTCTATTTTTAATTTTTTAAGGACCCTCCATACTGTTCTCCATAGTGGTTGTACCAATTTACATTCCTACCAACACTGTAGGAGTGTTCCTTTTTCTACACACCCTCTCCAGCATTTATTGTTTGTAGACTTTTTGATGATAGCCATTCTGACTAGTGTGAGGTGGTACCTCATTGTAGTTTTGATTTGCATTTTTCTAATGATTAGTGATGTTGAGCATCTTTTCATGTGCCTTTTGGCCATCTGTATGTCTTTTTTGGAGAAATGTCTATGTAGATCTTCTGCCCATTTTTGATTGGTTTGTTTGTTTCTTTGATATTGAGCTGCCTGAGCTGTTTGTATATTTTGGAAATAAACTTCTTTTTTTATGATAATATAATTGTATAAGTAGATCATTCAGGAGACTTTAGATTATATTCTTTATAATAATCAAAATCAATGATTTGGGGCCTGCATTTCACCTTTAATGACAATGTCTTTCTAACCATGCATGATTACTCCAAAGGATGCTTAATCATCCCAAAGAGCAGCCCTGCTTATTGTTACAGTGAGGAAAAATACAGGAAAATCATACTCAGACCGAAAGGAATCCCGCCCCCCCCCCTTTTTTTTTTGACCAGAGTAGGCTATTAACAAAGGACATCACTGTTAGGTACACACCATCTAATGTTCCCTGTTCAGCCTTTGTTGCATTGGTGGTTCTGCTACCCTGGTGTCAACCAAGCTCACCAGTACAAAGGTCCACTGAAATCCAAGGACCCAGAAAGAAAAATGCACCTTATCCACAAGAAGGGCTATTTTGGTGACCACAACTGCCATCACCGTCTTTCAGCAGTTTCTAGAACTAAGCAAATAGGCAGAGAGGGACTCTTTCCCCTGATGTTATCATAAGTGACAGGCACTCTTTGTCAATAAGACTTTTCAGATCAAATCCCCACCTTATTAAAAATGAAATCTAAATAAAAAGTTCATTTTGGCAGAGGGACTAAAATTATAGATTAATTCTGTATTTATAAATCTATTTAATGTTTTACATATAACCAATGGGTTTGTAGGAATAATAGCTATTAAAACTTCCACATCTCTTTTCAGTATTTTTCTAGCAGCATAGGTTTTGCATTCAGCCACTTTATGAGATCTTTTGCATGTGATTCTTTTTTCATTTGAAATGCTTTCTGAGAAGAATGATGGTTAAAATAAGATTAATTAAACAATTATATAGTGAGTGCAATTCTTGAGTTCAGACTTCTGATGAGGATATAATTCTCCCCAGCTGAATTTCCAGCTCACTCTCTAAATTATTAGAATGAGGGGAATTATGTTTTTATTTCTAGAACCAATATTAAGGATAACTTATATTAGCTAGATTTTGCTCTAAGAATGAATTCAATTTGCAGGAACTTCTTAAATTACATATATATATATATTTCTTCATAGAAAATGCTAAGAAATCTGCCTACTATATTTCTACATTGGCATCAGCTGAAAGCCCCCAAAACACCCTATAGGGATAAAGCAACACCAGCTCTAAGGAGCACTGTTGATCTCAACCAATAGTCAAAGAAATGAAGGGCTGGGGAGGAGACAAGAGGAGCAACTCCCACCCTACCCCAACTCCATCACCTCCACCAGTTGACATTAAAATATCCTGGGCTCCTAGATCTATGTTTTAACTCATGTACATTAGATGATTCAGAGTCTGGCAGGATTCATAAGAGATGTTTTGTTTAGTTGTGTTTTGTAGCTGAGATGTTTTAAAATGAGTTTTTTGAGAGCACACAGCTGGACAATAGAGCTGGCACAGAGTTCCTGGGTTAGGGTTGAGGCAAACTGAGAAACATGCCATGGGACCTGGATCATGCTGACTAGGAGGGCACAGAATGCCCCCCTGGTTAATTTTCACAATGTTACAGATAGTTGTTATCATCATTGTTTTTAAATGCAATTTCTATACAGATTCACACAGAGTGACTATATCAAGATTGTTCTAGATTGTTCAGTATGTCCTCTTATGTTTTAAAGGAGAAGAAAGACAAATTTCATCAAGGAAAGAGCTAAATTAATATAGAATATCTGATGATTTCTAAAAAGTTTAATAATGTCATGTAGGAGGAATAGAATCTCTTGTACATCCATGAAATAAAACTCAAATTTTAAACAAACACGTGATGGACTTGTTTAATATCACCCAATGTTATGAAACCTAACTGCCTAAAAAGTAGATCAAATTGCTCTTTTAGATTTGTCATTTGGTGTTTTCTTTGTTTTTTGTTTGTTATTAAAGCCTGTACCTTACTTTGTAATACACATACTGAACAAAAGCAAAAAAATCAAATTTAGATCAACATTCATCTAAAATTTATTTAGATTCCAAATGTTCAGTCTGTATGAAGCTGGAAAACACTGTATAGTTTTCAAAAGATATATCGAATATACTTATTTTAAATTTCAGGCTATGTGCGATAGACATTTTAAAACACTTTATTTTTTGAATTTTTATGTTCATTCATGTATTCAACAAATATTTGCTAAGCACCTATAATGTGCTAGGTACTCCGCTGTTGGGGATACAAAGCAATTCCTGCTCTCCTAGAGCCTTTATTCTAGTTAGGGAATGATAACAAAGGGTAAATTATCATTTGTTAGGTTGTGTTAACCATCTTGGAGAAAAAATTAAAGCACAGAGGGAACAGTAAGTGCCTCAGGGGTGGGTAGTATGACATGTGGTTTGCAGCTTTAAAGTGTTCAAAGAAGACCTCACTGTATATAGTAAAAAAGCTACAAGGTTATACTGTAAAGCACAGGGAATATAGCCAACATTTTATAACTTTAAATGGAGTGTAATCTATAAACATTTTGAATCTATGTTGTATACCTCAGACAAACAATATTGTAAGTCAACTATACTTCAATTAAAATAAAAACCAAAACAAAGAGGACGTCACTGAAAAAGTCACATTTGAAAGACCTGAAGGAAGTGACAAAATACACAGAAAAATATTACTTAGGTTTCACCTTCTTTTCAAAAAGAGTTAAATTGAAATCGTTTCTAAGTATTTTAAAATGGCAATATTAGAATAATTTATTCCATTAGTCGTTACATGAGGAAGATGTGTACAGTCCACTGTGGACCTATGATCATGTCAAAGGTCGTCTGGATGTCCTGCAACATCCTAACAATTTCCATTTTATTCAAGGCAATTTTAAGATTCAGTGTGGCTTTGTTTCATTCTTTTGAAAATTAGGGATATGGTCATTGTATGGACCTAGCTTTAACCACTGAATGACTTTTATTTAATAAGCAAGAACATTCCATCCTCCATTCTCTGACCAGAATAATAACATCGTGAACCAAGCAAAGAACCCAACAGAACTGAGACCCAAGTTTTTGGCTAAGTGCTCACTGAGGCTCCTTGTGACTCTAGACAACTGGGTCTCAGTTTTCTCACCTGCTAAGCACTCAGTTTGCATACCATGATCCTTCAAGTTTCTTGGAAGTTGTTAAGTGTTCATCATTTCCCAAATTCTCTGATTTCACCACACATTTCTGTGCCTCTTACTAAAATAAAGGGCTGCAGGATAATAACTGTTTTGTGGGAAATTTTGTGGATGACTCAACAGACCAGACTAGGAATCCTGAACACGCCTTTCTACCTGTGCCCATGTGAATCATTTTCTTGAATTTTCAGCTGTATTCACTTATTGCGGAATTCATTAGTGCCCTTGCCAAAGTCCTTACCCCATTGCTCAATCCACATGCCAAGCTGCTTCATCTCCTGCTATTGTTGTCCAGAAGTTACAGCTTCCCTACGTGGCTGGAAGCAGTGCTTTGAAGTGCCCCCATACGTGGGTTGTCCTGTTTTATCTCACCATGCCCAGATTCCGGGAATCCTAAGGTAATCCTTTCTCCTCGCACAGTAGCTCAGTGAAAATGTGCTGTGGTGTGTCTTACTGAAGAATTAATTCTATGAAGACTGGCTCTGTTCTGGCACTGGGATGGCCTTATTTATTTGTTTGTTTACATTTATTGCAGGGAAATGATATTTATCAGAGCTCAAAAATCCAAAGTCCAACTTAATATTGTTTTAGTCTCTTCTACAAAGATATTTGAGTACTTCAACTCACATGAGTCTCCTCTCTCTTCTTTTCTGAGAGGAGAAGGCAGCTTTGTGGGGGTAGCTGAAAGAGCACAGGTGTTGATGTAACTTGGAAATGAACAAATTGGATTTCAACTCCAACTCTGCATCTTACTTGGCTGGTTATTTGGAAAAGCACTTTGACTGCAACTACTGAGTATTGGTTGTAATGATTTTATATATATACAGAATATAACCACTATTCACTACTACCCAATATGATTCCATTTTTTTAAAATACCAATTGTGGGGACTTCCCTGGTGGCGCAGTGGTTAAGAATCCACCTGCCAATGCAGGGGACACGGGTTCGAGCCCTGATCTGGGAAGATCCCACATGCCGCAGAGCAATTAAGCCCATGTGCCACAACTACTGAGCCTGCACACTACAACTACTGAAGCCTGCGAGATCTAGGGCCCACGTGCCACAGGCAGCCCAGGTGATTCTGAGGCTAGTAATCTATTGATCTCAGTAAGGCAAACTCTGTCATAGACTCTGCACTACTTAGGAAAGAGCATGTGGTTTTTACAGCCAAATAGAACTCAGTTCAAATTCAAGATCTGTAATTTACTATCTTTGCGTGTGAGTTTGGGAAAGTATGTAACCTCTTTGAATCTCAGTTTCCAACTATAAAGCTGGATAATTCTTACCATATAGGTAAGATTAAATGAGGTATTTTACCTAGAGCATTATTTATATATGTATTTTGACAGTAGGTCCTTGTTGATTTTCTATTTTAAATATAGCAGTGTGTACATGTCATTCCCAAACTCCCAATCTATCCCTCCCTCTCTCCCTTGCCCCCTGGTAACCATAAGTTCATTCTCCAAGTCTGTGAGTCTATTTCTGTTTTGTAAATAAGTTCATTTGTATCATTGTTTTTAGATTCCACATAATGTGATATCATATGATATTTGTCTTTCTCCTTCTGACTTACTTCACTTAGTATAATAATCTCCAGGTCCATCCATGTTGCTGCAAATGGCATTATTTCATTCTTTTTTATGGCTGAGTAATATTCCATTGTATATATGTACCACACCTTCTTTATCCATTCATCTGTCAGTGGACATTTAAGTTGCTTTCATGTCATGGCCATTGTGAACAGTGGTGCAATGAACATTGGAGAGCATGTATCCTTTTGAACCATGGTTTTCTCCAGATATATGTCCAGGAGTGGGATTGCTGGATCCTATGGTAGCTCTACTTTTAGTTTTTTAAGGTATCTCCATACTGTTCTCCATAGCGGCTGCACCAATTTACATTCCCACCAACAGTGTAGGAGGGTTCCCTTTTCTCCACACCTTCTCCAGCATTTATTGTTCTTAGATTTTTGATGATGGCCATTCTGACCAGTGTGAGGTGATAACTCATTGTAGTTTTGATTTGCATTTCTCTAATAATTAGCAGTGTTGAGCCTCTTTTCATGTGGCTATTGTCCATCTGTATGTTGTCTTTGGAGAAATGTTTATTTAGGTCTTCTGCCCATTTTTTGATGGGGTTGTACTAATTCTAATAGGAAAAAAATATTGTGCATGCATTGATATAATGTCCTAAGCTAGGTTTAATTCCTTAATTCTTCTGTGGTTACTCAGGGGTGGAAACTGCCAGTAGTGGGAGCGTGGTATCTAAACGTGTCATTCACTTTTGAATCAGAGCAATGAGTTTCTTGAGTGTTATGCTAGACAAAGGCTGTTGAAGGAAACGTATAATTTTATACAATTGATTGCCCTAAATTTTACTATTAGAAAGAAACCTCATCTATTTCTGGCTCTGTAACTCCACTTAAGTCACAGTGTAATTTCCCATAAGGGTGAATTGAGATGATTGCTCAAGCACACAGTACCTGTAAGTTAATCTGTTTTGAGGCTTCCTGGTAGGTCTGCTGCTAATGCAGGTAGAAGCTGGAGGGCTTAATGAGCAAGTTGTTTTGGGGCCACTCCGGAGGTGGGAGTGTACTTCATTGTACTCTGAAGGTCATCAAGGAGGAGGCTGAGGAGAACCCAAGCCCCAGGTAAGACTCCCTGAGATATCACTGACTTGGAGTTACGCTGACAACCCTCCGTGAAAAGCTTTCCTGATGCCCAGAGACTGATGTTCTTCACACCCTCCCAATGCACTTGATTGTTGTACCTCCACAGCCTTAGGTGAATGTACTGGACTTGATTATTTGCACCTCTGTCTCCCACTGAGGACATTGATTTTGGTTCTCTCCTTTTTATATCTGTTGAGAGGACACTGTCAGGCATTGAATAAATGAATAAGTAAATGATAACCCTTAGCTATATACCCACTTCCTGGACTGGGTACTTCTCTCCTGTGTTAAGTTTCTCTATGGAAATGTATAAATGTTTTGCCTAAAAAAGGCTAAATTAGTTCCGTTTGTACATGTAGTACCTTTAGAGTTAATGAGTTGAGTATTTTATACACTAGTGCTTCAGCATTGAGAAGAAAATAATTGCCCTTGTGATTTGTTAAACAGACGAAAAAGATTTTTTGTTTTCTACTTTGTACTGAAATGCTTCAGAAATCATTTTAGCAAGTATGCATATCTTTAAAAACAGATCTCAAATAACAAAAGGCCAAGAAAATATTTTATGATAATTTCAGATTCATTTATATAAGTTTAAAGTTAACCCATAACTATCATGAAAAATAACTCAAACTTTCAGAGCCTTCTACTAACCAATTATATCCAAAATATGTAGAAAAGAGCTATTGGAATGTTGAAAAGGTTTTTTTTAATAAACTAAATGAAATGCTGAAACATTTTTATAAATGTTATCTTGGAGTTTATCTATTTTTGTAAAAATGTTATAAAATGCTAAAAAACTCAATCTGAATTCAACTTGGAGCCAAATAATGATGTGCAAGGAGAAAATGCCATCTTTCTTGAGAACATTCTTGATAGTTCCAAATGAGCTGTGCTTAACCGTAGTATGCCTGGGATCAAGTCATGTTGCACCTCCCCCTAGACGAGTGGGATGTTCCAACCATAACTTACCTGCCTTGATGTCATATTTTCTCTGCATCAAAAAGGTTTAGTCAACTTAAATATGTTAACGCTAGGAATAACTAACAAGATCTTTGATTCTCTTTAATTAAGAGAATATTGTCCCCAAACCTCATTATACTATTTTCATTTAAATTAGATGAGAGAAAAACTAATTATACCTTTAAGCCTCTGACCTATACCTCCAGATGATAAATATGCCAATAACATTAAAGAAAAAAACACAGCACAATGGATTCAGTCCTTTAGTTGTAAGGAAATTTATTAGTAAGCATTGAAAAATCATCCAAGGAAAGATCTAGGCAGTAACATGAGACTCCTAGAAGAGGTGTGCTGGTAAATCATGATCTCTCTGCAAGGGAATCTGGTCATTGTAAAAGTGCTGCGTGTGCAGGCATGAATGTGCACTTAGAAATTTCCACTTAGGAAATGGTGAAGCAAAAGTCAACTTTGAGACCTTCAGATAAGAAAAATGCTCTTGAACTTTACCAGTGCCTCCGGTTCATTTTCCCTCAACTTATAGTGAATTCACATGAGAGTTGGCATTTTATTTTCACTATGGTATACTTGGCCAAAAAGAATGCTTACAGCAGGGATTGTTTCTGTTTCTCATTGAGGGTTGGGATATTTCCCAAGGATTTTCCAAAAGAAATATTCAACTGTGAATCATTGTGAATGTTAGTATTTAGAATCACTTGAATATGGATCTTTGGAAAATACTTTGAAGTTAACTTATTTTTAGAATGTAACATATATGTAGGAAAATACACCAATCATATGTACAGCTTGATGATTTTTTTTCCACAAAATGATGACTTCTGTGTGGAACCTGCACCCAGATGAGGAAACAAACGATGATTTGCACCCAGAAAACTCCTTTTTTCTTCCTTCTAACCATTAATCCCCAAGGATAACCACTATCCTGATTTTTTAACTTGATATAAGTGGCATCATACAGCAAAGATTATTATGTGCTGTATTATTATGATTAAGATTATTATGTCTTACTCTTTCACTTCACATATGCATGTGAGATGCATACATGCGGTTGCTATAGTTAATGTTCTTTTTCTCGTCACTGTGTAGTTATCTATTGTATCAATGTACCATAATTTATTCATCTCTTCTACTGTTATAGACATTTGATATCCCTATTTGAAAGCTATTGCAAATAGTGCAGCGTGAACATTGTCGTTGTCTTTTGGTAAACACACGAGTGCCTTTCTCTTGGGTACAAGTCTAAGAACAGAACTGAGGGATTATTGGATACATGGCTTTAGTAGCTTGAGTAATTTCTGCTAAGCAATAAGAGTACCACTTGATTCATATCTTCTGCAACATTTGGTGTCTTTTAAAAATGTGTTATATTGGTGAGTGTGCAGTGTGTCTATTTTCAGTTTTAACTTGTGTTTACCTGGTGACTCTTAAAGCCCCTTTTTATATATTTAGGAGACATTTGAATAGTTTCTTTCGCGAGTTGCTTTTTCAAGTCTTTTGCCTATCGTTCTATTGTGTTGTTTATATTTTTCTTACTGATTTGTAGGAGTTATATACATTCTTTGATAATACACTTATAAAAATGTATTTTTATGCTTACTGTATAGATTACCCTTTAGTTTTGTAATGGTGTCTTTTTCTTTTGAGGAACAGCAATTGTTTTAGCATAGTCTAGTTTATCTTTTCTTCCCCTCTTCTTTAGCCTTTTTAGAATCCTGTTTAAGAAATACTTGCCTACCTCAGGTCTTGAAAATATTCTCCTGTTTCTTTATGAAAGCTTTAGTGTTTTGCATTTCACATTTAAATCTACAATCCATCTGAGATTAGTTGCTGTGTATGGTGTGAGACAAGGATCAAATTTTATTTTATTTTTTATATGGATATCTAATTGATCCAGCACCCATATTGAAAAGTCCCTCTTTTCTGGAAAAGACTATCTTTTCCCCCCTGTACTGAGGTGTCATTGTGTCATAAATCAGATTACTGGATTTTCAATTCTGCTTCACAGATCTATTTGTCTATCCTTGTTCCAAAGTCACACTGCCTTAATTACTACAGATTTTTAATGTCTAGCAATCTGTTAGTGTAATTTCTCCAGCTTTGTTGTTCTTCCAGTTTGTCTTGGCTATTCTCGACCTTTTTCATTTTCACATAAATTTTAGAATCAAGCTTTCAACTTATACCAAGAAAGCACTGAAACTTTTATTGTATTTATGGATCAATTGGATAGAGACAGAATTTACATTTTTACAATATTGAGTTTTACAATTTATGACCATGGTATATTCCTATATCTTTTTACATCCACTTTGATTTCTCTCAGTAATGCTTTGTACTTGCATTTTTTTTGTCAGATTTACTTTCATCAAAGTTATTTTTTAGGTATTATTATAAGTGGTTTTGTTTTAAATTTTTTATTTTCTATCTTTATTTTGGAAGATAAAATGCAATTGATTTTGTACACTGATCTTGTATCTAGAGATTTTGCCCAATTTACTTTTTAATTCAAATGGTTTGAGTGTAGATTGTTTTTCTTTTGTTTTGTTTTTGCTATTTTTTGTGTATACTTTCAAGTCATCTGAAAATAATGAATTATTTTGGCTTTATTTTTAATGCCTTGCACTGGCAACTCCTTTTAGTACTGTACTGAATAAAAGTGTCAATAGCAGATAAGTAATAAGAATAGTCTTATTACTGGTCTCAGGGGAAATTTTTCAATATTTCATTATAAAGTACAAATTTTTAATAAGAATTTTTGAACATTCTATGCTGTTTAGAAAGTTCCATTCTATATCCAGTTTAAGAATTTGTATTGTAAATTGATATTGAATTATCTGAAATGTTTTCTTTGCATGTATTAAGAGGATCATGCAATTCTTCTTCTTTTCTTTGCTAACGTGTATCAACACTAATTTATTTTTCAATGTTAAAACACTCCTGCATTACTAGAATAAATCCAGTTGTTGATGATGTGTTGTCTTTTTATCAAATATTCGTTTATATAGCAATTTACTCATGAGAGACACTAGGTCAAGTATTTTTACCCACCTTTTAAAATAGGTTGAGTTTTTTTGCCATCCTAGCTCTTTTGTTGTTTTTGACATTTTAACTGTTTTAAGAAATAAAATTTTAAACTACCCAATTTTTATAGCAGATATATTCACGTAGGTAATACCTTAGAATGATTATTCCAAGCATGAATGTCTGGTACTGTGTAGATAAAACAGACTCTTGTGTTGTTACACTTTGGGTAAAATGGGTTTTCCCAACTTCTCCAGACATCACAGTTGACACACATTTTTTCTTAACATTCAAGCAGTAATAGTCCGAGTCACTCTCTCACTGTCTACAAAATGCAGTCTTTAGTGAGATTTTGCTCCAAGAATACATTTTAGTTGGAAATTTTTACCTTAGCTAGTTTCTGCTCATTTTCTTTTCTTTTCTTTTTTTTCTGCTCATTTTCTTGAAGTGTCATTGCAGAATAAACTCTGTTCTTTACCTTTGCATAACCCAAAGTCCCAATTTAAATGTTTTTCTTTAATTAGATGTGTAATTTGTCTTCAAAGGGGAATCCAAACTTTTACTTCTGTAGAAAATTTTAAAAACTGAAGTCTAGTGAATTCTATTATTATACTTGTCTTTTCCATTTAATTGTGATTTCTGTCATTTACATATATATTTTTTACTTATGTGTTTTCTGTATATTTATATTATTTTAAATATTTTTTACATTAAAATATTTTATTTGCATTTAAAAATAGGACACAGTTGACAGAAACTTAAGTATAATTGGGAAAAGTTCATGAGTCATTTAATATGAAAGTTGCTGTGTGTAATGGTATTGCAACAAAATGATGGATAGAAAATAACCATAATCTAGAAACCTCTGTAAAAGTCTGGTAATTATATTTCATGGATGTAAGTATCTTTCTACTCTCTTTGTTTGTTTGTGTTTTCTCTCTTTCTCTTTTTTTGTTGTAATCTAGTTTTGGATTGTATGATTGCAAGACACATAAATTCACTCCAGGAAGTGGAGAAAAGCACAAGCTATGGTAAGGGTTAAATAGGCAAATGCAGTCATCAAAAAAGGAGAAATAAAGTGCCAGCAGGCCACAGTAGAACTGGAACTAGAAATCCGAAAGTGAGTTTACTGTTTCCAACTTGAAAAGGCTTATCTCTGTTTGTTCCATCTAATTTCTGTTTGACTTCACTTTAGTTTTTTACATGGTATAGCGTGACTACTCCTCCCTCCCATATTTGCATGGTTTCAGGATTCACGTGCCCTTTGTTATTTCAGATACTGAGGGGGAAAGATTCTTATCCTTCCCTTCTTATGCTTCCACATGAGGATCTTCATTTAAAAGGACTCTAGCTTCTTTTCCTACACTTTATTGACTCCATGTCTTGAAAGGAGGAAGGATTCTTTTGCTTTGTTTGTTTGAGAGGAGTTGTTGAGCTTGCTCTGCTAAGCAGCTGCTTCACTACTCTCTTTGGATCTCCCTGCCTGTGGAAAGTGTCCTTTTTTATCTGCTCTCATTTCACATGCATCTGCTACTTAAATAGGAAGCCAATAGTGATCTACCTGTGCCAGTTAGGGCCTGGATAAATAACTGTTTTAGTCCACTTGGGCTGCCATAACAAAATACCATAAACTGAGTGGCTTATAAACAACAAATTTCTCACAGTTCTGGAGTCCAGGAAGTCCAAGATCAAGATGCCTGCAGGTTTGGTGTCTGGTTAGAACCCACTTCCTGGTTCATAGACAGCTGTGTGCTCACATGACAGAAGGGGGCCAGGTAGCTCTCTGGGATCTCTTTTATAAGAGGACAAATCCCATTAATGAAGACTCAATCTCATGACCTAATCAGCTTCCAAAAGCCTCATCTCCTAATACATCACATTAGGGGTTAGGATTTCATCATATGAATTTTGGAGCAATACAGACATTCAGACCATAGCAATAATTATGTCCAACTTAGGAGTAAATTTTTAGCAAGCCCATTTGGCTTGAGATCTAAAATCATAATCCCCAATTAGCTTTTCCTAGTAGTAAATGTGATATTTTGAGTTCCATTTTTCTGACTTTTACTTCTATATCTCAATCGCTTTCAAAAGAACAAAGAGACCTATTACAAAACCCACATGGAAAGAAAATATGATCCCTATTTCAAATGATATAAAAACAATTCAAATGTTAAGACTGAAATGAGAAAAATAATATTTTAAGTATACAGATGAAAATATAAAACAACATTTCTATGAACTTGAATATAGAAGGATTTTGTAAGCAAATAAAAAAGTACAAATATAAAAACTAGCTTCATACATGACAATATTAAAATAAAAATACCTGGGTCTCAAAATCAAATAAAGTACAAAAAAAAAAAAAAAAAACCCTCAGACTGAAATAGAAAATTGTAGCCTATAGATCTAACCCAAATTCCTATAAATCAGAAAGAAAAAACAACCCATTAGAAAAATGGGCAATGCATAAAAATTATCATGGGTAGTCAGGAAAATGTAAACTATTTCCACAACTAGTTCCACGATAATATACTAGTTCTACAATGAGATACTAAAAATATCAAGTGTAATAACATAAAGTATTGGGAAAAATGAAGAGCAATTAGAATATACTCTGATGGCAGGGGTATAAATTTGTGCAATCACTTTAGATGGCAATTTGGCAATATTGACTAAAGCTATAGATATATACACCAAATGACCCAGCAATTTCATTTCTATACCCCCTCTCCCAGATACGTACAAAGAAACATGTATAACGTTGTTCATAATGACATCATTTATAGTGGCTAAACTGGAAACAAATCTATGGTAGTAGGAGAAAGGATTAAAAAAAGTCCATTATATCAACACAATAGAACACTATATATCAGTGAAAGCGAATGAATTTGAGCTTCATATATCACCAGGCATCAATTTCACAAACGTGATCTTAATTGAAGAAAGCAAGGTGCAGAAGTATACTTATATATAGCATGTGTAAGGAAAATATGGGGAAAATAAAGGATGGAATGATAATACACCAGATTCAGGTAGTAGTCTTATCTGAGGAGAGGGAAAATAATGGAAACTGTTGAAATGTTTTATTTCTTAAAGTGAGTGGAACATGCATCGATAATCATCATATTGCATGCTATACAGTTTTTAATGTCTAAGATATTTTATAATTTTCTGAAGGAAAGGTTGCCTTATCCTGAAATCATAGGTGGTAAGGCTTGTGGAATATGGACTTTACCACAATACATGCAACCATCATCCTGGGGTTACTAACACTTGTTGGCTCCTTATTGCCTACTGGATAGAAGTTAAATATCCTAGCATGACATAGAAGGTCTTTTACACTTAGGATCTTACTTTCTTTTCCACACTGATTTTCTCCTATTCTCTTCTTTCTCCTTATAACATATGCACTGAGTAACCAATGAATCATTTTTAATTTCGTGAGTGTACCAATTTTTAACGCTTTCATCTGAAATGCTTTATTCCTCCTTAACTTCTGATCATCTTTCAAAACAGTTAAAATATTGCCCTTGTAAAAATGTCTCCAATTTTCACACTGTGTTACATACTTCCAAGTGTTGTAATAGGTTTATATATCTGTATTCTCCATTAAAGGCAGTTCGTGGAAGGTACAACCATGTCATTTATTTTTGTTGGTCAGTGTCTGGCATAGCAGATGCATAATACTAGAAGAATAAATTATTAGAGGAGATGCTGAAATGTCACAAGTCGAAGCATCAGTTGCTAAATTGGTGACACAAACAGTAAGTAGCATGCAACTTCAGAGAATGTCACTGTGGGTTAGAGTGGTCTGGAAAGATTCCATGAAAGCTTAAGTTAGGTCTAAGAGGATGGGTAAGATGTGCAGTCATTGAGGAGCGAGGTAAGCTTCCCAAGCTGAAGCAGTAATGAGAGCAGAAGTTTGAACAAGGGGAAGCCTTTCTTCACTCTGCACATCTCAATGCATATGCTGCCTCTTTAGGAAGCTAGTATCTTTATTCTCTGTGTTCCATAGAAACTGCTCACATTTCCTTACTGCTTATGGTAAAAGCAGAGACTGTTAGGGCTTCAGCTCATAGAGAAGGAAAGAGAGAAGGAGATAATGCAGGAGATGGATGTGTGGCTCAGTTACAATGTAGTCCCCGCCTGATCCTACAGGGAGCTCTGGAGTATGAGTAGCACCGAGAGTTGATCCCACCTCTAGGCAAGCAGTGCATCCTTTTATGTGCCCGGGTCAGTCAGTTATTGACAACAGGCTGTTTTTGAGAGGGTCCCATCCCTTGAGCAAAAGAACTTCCATTTGGCTGGACGCAGTTCTCTTGGAGAGGGGCCAGCTGTGACTATGAGCTACTAACACACCCGGCAGCTGGGGGATGGGTGTTGTTGCCTGCTAAGGTGGACCTGAGCAAGGGACTACTAAGAAATCTGCTTAGTTACCCTATGATAAGTATCTACTTTCCCACCCTTCTGCTTTGGCCCCATTCTGTATCATGCTATTGTATCACTGCCCCTATCTGCTGGGCCACTGACACTGCTTTTGCTGGCACTGTCACTTTAAAATTGATCCTGATCTTTTGGTCACTGCTGTGTTTCCTGGTCGTTGGCACTCTAGCCACTTCTTCTGGGTACCACCATTTATTGCCATGGGATGTCAACTCCTGCTGCTGATTCTGTCAAGTTCAAGTTCTATTCAAGGGCAAAGCTTCAAAGAGATCCCCTTGCATTCTGTTACAGTGTATTTGTTAATTGGGTACCCAAAGCAGAGAAGATTGTACCCTAATGTTTTCAAGAGTTAACAGTAGAGCAACTCTTTTGCTTACTCTAATAGTCACCCAAGCATTACCCAGACTTCCTTATTCTCTAATGACTAACATTCTGTTATTGAAACACTGTAATCTTCCCAACTTTCTGCTCCCTTAGGATGAGTCCTCTCCTCACTGGTCTCTCAACCCCTCTTGCAAGTGGACATTTGGTAGGTCAGTGCCACCAAAGCTCCCGCGTACCCAGACATATCCAAATTACAGTGGTGGCAGAATCATGTCCTCAGCTACATATGCAAAACTCAGATTAAGACTAAATTATCTGGAGAGTTGAAATTGGAGTTAATTCACTATGCAGTAATTATTATGGGGAAAAACACTGTGTTAGGTTCTGTTCTGACCCCCATGATAGGGACGTCTAGTGTTTTCAACAATGTGTGGACCTCCTATCCTTCTAGGCAAATGGAAAGCCAGTGAGCTGTGAATGGAATGACTTCTGGGATGTGGCATTTGATTCCCAGTGTCGTTTCTGGGCTGAAGCATTTAATTATACGTGTGAGTTCCTCTTGTTCTTCCATGGCCTGCTGCAGCAAGTATGGAGGAGGCTTTGGGTGCAGATGGTGAAGCAGTGGTTGAAGCAGTCTCTATCATCATACTCAGAGTGGGCATTGCATAAATGAGAAATATGAGAAATAGTTTTTATTGAGTTTAGCCATTGAGATTTGAGTATCGTTTGTCAGTACAGTATAAACTTAGCCTGTCCTCACTAACAAGAACAACCACTTTTATCCCCTTCTCATTCTCCATTTAACTGAAAAATATGGTCTCCATAATGAAGGAGATTTTAGTGAAGACTACAAGTTAGAAAACTTCACACTCGTAAATTTTTCTTTCAACTCCATTACTCCTTTTCCTCCCCTCTTCTGTCACCTGGTATGTTATTAAGAAATCTTTGTTTTTGAGTAGAATGGTTTTATAAAAAAAATACTGAACATAAGTAGATTCCAGGTGGTTAATCTATCACACTTATTAAGATAAGCCAAATATCTGAGTTACAAAATGAGTGGTCTGTATAATTTACGAAGTCAGTAATCAGGTCAATTGCATAGCTCTAGAAAGCCAAACCTTTCAAACTCTGCATATCTTTTTATTTGTATTTTTTTTTGGATGAAGGTGGTCAGAAGTATGTCTTTAATCAATGTGTTCATTTTGGGAAGTCTGATAACTAATACTAATACTATATAAATAGATTATAAAATATGTTTCCTCACTGGAATCCCTCAAAATAAATAAATCTCAAAAATACCTTTATTTACACTCTGTACTTGGTGAATTGAATTAAAAAAAAGGATAGAATCTGGCACATTCACATCACAATGTAAACTTTGCTTTTGAAATATTATTACAGCCAAGATATTAAATATTTTAATAAAAAACACTCTGAATGTATGATATGTGTGATGTGGCAAGTCATATTTATCTCAATACATTTATTATGTAGAAAATAATTAACCGATAGTAAAATTTACTTCTTGCAAATCCAATGACTAAAATCGGCAACTGTTTTATGTGTGTGGTCGATGTCTCCGCTGCTTTACTTTTTAACATTTTAGAAAACAAAGCTGGAGGCCTGCTTTTCAGAATCCCTAATTCCTTTGTTATTTTTAAGAAGGGTTCCCATCAGGGCACGCTCTGCTTTTAAAATCAGCAACAGCAGTTCATGGCCTGTATCTCATAAGCGTTATTTACTTGTGAAAGTTATCTGTAGTAAAAACAGCTACTATAAGTAAATTAATATATTGCAAATTTTTTAATGTGAAAAAATTAAACCGTAAAATATACCTGATGATTTAAGTGATGAAAGAGAGCTGATAAAAGCAGTGCTGAGGCCTTCCCTGGTGGCGCGGTGGTTGAGAATCTGCCTGCCAATGCGGGGGACACGGGTTCGAGCCCTGGTCTGGGAAGATCCCACATACCGCGGAGCAACTAGGCTCGTGAGCCACAACTACTGAGCCTGAGCGTCTGGAGCCTGTGCCCCGCAACGAGAGAGGCCGCGATAGTGAGAGGCCCGCGCACCGCGATGAAGAGTGGCCCCCGCTTGCCACAACTAGAGAAAGCCCTCGCACAGAAACGAAGACCCAACACAGCCAAAAATAAATAAATTAATTAAAAATAAAATAAAATAACAAATGTTCAAGTACAGTTGGTGTCTAAAAAAAAAAGAATTCCCCCACCCTTGGTATCTAATCAAGTTCCTTTCTACCTCCCCTTGATACCTAACCAATTTCTTAAAAAAAAAAAAAAAAAAAAAAGCAGTGCTGAGAAACAGGTGTGAGATCCCAGAGACAAACAGAGTTTACATTGATAGCTGGGGAAGGGAGGGTGGTATTGATTGGTTCTGAATATTTCTTCCCTGCAGGTACTGTATGATGTCATACTGCAAATCGACCTTTCTATTACAAAGGGTGAAGACACTTCCTACAATCTTTCCACAGAAAGATATTTCATTGTGATGGTAAACAAGTCTATTTGTTTAACACTAGTATTTAACCTGTCTGTTAAATGCTCTTTTATTTAAAAAAAACTTAGAAAATGGAACATTTCTTTTCATGACCATTAGTTATAGGATTTTAATGATTAATAGTTTTCAAAAAAATCATAACAGCAATAGCTATATATTTACTGAACATGAATTATATATAAGGCATTGTGTTCTACATGGACGATTTCATTTCATCCTCAAAACAATCCTTTAAATTAGATACTATTATTATTTCCATTTTACAAAGCAGAAAGCACAAATGGGCTAAGTAACTTAATCAAGGTCATAAATGTAGTCACTTATAATACACAAATTGAACAAATATTTGTCTGGCCCTAGAGTTTCAGAAATGAGTAAAACATAGCCCCGGCCTCTGAGGAAATTTGTGGGAGAGGTAGACACGTAAATAGCTATTCAATATGATGTGAAAAGAACTATATACTCGAATCAGGAACCATGATTTGACACAGAGAAAATAACATGTGAGCTGAGAGTTAGATTTTATCAGAAGAAAGGGGAAGGTCATTCCAGACACGGTAACCATGACATCCAGAGATAGAGAGGCGTGAAAGGGCATGGGACATGCTAATGAGTATGTACAGCTGGAACGGAATGTGTGGGGAGAAGAAAGAGAAACCCTTGTTACCCAACTGACAGAGCTAAGATAATGCAATTAATCTTTGATTTAAACTTTTACCATTTCCTTCCTTTTCTTCATCGCCTGTCTTCTTTATTCATTATATGCTCACTATTTCCACAAAATCTTTAGAGTGCTTATATTTTTAAAAAACCATAAAATAGAATGATTGAGGTGAAAATATATGAGCAGTTGCTGTATAATAGACTCGGGGACTTGACAAGAAGAAATAGAAAAGAGACATGGTTCCATTATTTAGACCAAAAGTGGTTTCTAAAATTAAATAGCAAATAAAGCCCCACACATCCTAGATGATCTAGGGGAAAAAAAAGAAAAAAGATATTGAGTTACACACATAATTTAAAATTCTAAGTTCTGAGTATTAAACCCACTCACGAGGTTGGAAAATCCCTAAGGTTATTTAGGACATTTGAATATACCACAACCCATGGGGAAACCCCTAAAGAAAAGTAAATTTATTTTAGAAGAACCAGGGTTTTCTGAGCTGATGTTTAAAGATGCTAATGTAATTTTTAAGGTTGAAAGTCTAACAGTTTATTTCAAAAGGCAGTGTGCTGTTATATAAAATTTGAAATAGAATACAAAATAAAATTCTAAGATTGTCCAGAACACATATGGCTACTCAGGAAGTCATGCATACATTTATTGCTCATGAGAAAAGTAGAAAACATAAGGCATGAGATATGTTTTCACCCAAAGAATAGCAAAATAAGGATGGAACAAACACTAATTTTGTCTAGCTTTTTCTAACAAGAGAAGAACCTACTGTAGAAGTAAAGAGGCCGAAGCATGAAAGATAATCATGTATAACACAAGAGGTAAAAGCCTGCAGGAAGAGTGCAAGTAAATGCTTGTCTCACTTGTTTATCATTTAAGAACAAAACCATTTAGGGAAATATGTTTGACATAATAGCATGTGATGGCAAAGGCTGATAAAATTACCATTTTATGCGTGGAAATAATAAAAGACAGTGTGAGTCAGAGAAAAAGTTATGAATGCATGTACATATATGACACATAGAATTTATACAGAGGCCCTAATGCCTAATAATTCAGGGAACACAATGGAGATGGAAAAAAGAAAAAGAGAGTGAAGGGGAAGTCAGGAAAGATGTAGCAGATGTGACTTTTTCCAAAATGGCTTCAACAGTGTTTCTCATCCCATATGTCCTTTCATGCTCCTCCCATTGAGAGATGGGGGTCTATGGTCCTACTTTAATTGGGGTGGGCCAGTGACTATGGTCAAAGAAATGCCACGTGACTTCCGAGACTAGGCCATAGAAGATGACACAGTCTCCACCCGGTTCTCTTGGGACACTCTGCGGTGGGACTCTGAGCTCTGCGGAAGACGTTTGAGGCTGCCACATTGTGAGGAAGCCCAAGCCTCATGAAGATGCCACATGTAGATTATCTAACAGCTCCAGCCAAGGACCCTGCCAACCACCAGTATCAACCATTAGACATGTGAATAAAAGATGCTTCCAGACGATTCCCACTCCCAGCCTTCAAGTCCTTCCAGCCAAGGTCTCAGGCATCACGGAGCAGACACAGCTGTTCCCACTGCTTCCTTTGTAAATCACTGATCCACAAAATCCATGATTGTAATAAAATGCATATTTTTAGCCCCTGAGTTTTGGAATAGATTTGTTATCCATCAATAATGACACAAACGAGAGAGAATAGAAAATAACTTTTATTGTTAAAAGTATTGAGATTGAACACTCATGTACTCAGGTCCTTGTTGACCTACACCTAGAAGTGGTATTGCTAGATCATGGAATCTCAACATCTTAAATTTAATTAATTGTTGCCATGCTCCCATCAGCAATGCATGAGAGTTACCGTCAACACTTAGATTTATCATAATAGTAAAATTGATCTCTCTGACAAATATGAGAAAACATCTCAATATTACTATAATTTGTACAACAGTGTTTCGTGCCGCATGTTTTAACACAGTAAAATCTAAATGTCCTTAGGGGAATGCATAGATAATTTGCTCGTTATTCATACAAGGGAATACTATATAGCAATTACGATCAGTGAACTAGACCTATACATATTGATATGATTAATCCCAGAAACATAGCATTGGGAAAAAAGCAAATTGCAAGAGAATATATAGTATGATAATATCTCTATGCATTTAAAAATCCAAACAACATCTCCATTGTTTAATCATTCATAAAAATCGATGGAGTGTCTGCCAGGTTGGCAGACTCTGTTCTAGACACTGGGGATACAACACTGAAAGGAAAACATAAAGGTAAACATATAGATCTTGGCCTCCCAGAGTTTGCATGGTTGGTAGACACCATGCATATGAGTGTGTAGTGAAAGAACGAAAATGTGCGCAGCAGTGATACCAGCTTCCAATAGTGGTTCCTTCTGAGGAGGGACAAATGCAGAAGGGGTAGGTAAAGGGTATGAAGTTAGAGTATAACTTTATGCTTTCTTTGAAAAATGTGAAACAAATATGGTAAAATGTTAACATCTGTAAAACTTTGGTAGCACTTATGTAGTACCTTCTGTGATTTTCAGTTTGAGAAGTTTCATAATTTATAATAAAAAAATAAATCTATTGATAGACTACAACTCAGTGGCTGCTCTTCACCTATAGGGGAAATATCTGTCTTACTGATAAGTGGCATGTATGAATAAAAATTTAATGTTTAAAATTTATCAGTATAGCCAGGTCTTGAACTAAAAGAAAGCAGTGCGATATATTGGAAAGAGTTTACATAGGCTTTGGACCCACGTAAACCTGAATGAAAATTTTATTTTCTCCACTTCCTATTATCAGTAGCTGAGGTACTTGGCCTTCTGGAAGCCGAGTTTCCTAATCTGAAGTTAGTCGTAATAAAATAAACTGTAAACAATCTGTTGTTTGAATCAGAGGTAAAATAGAAAAATAGCTAACATTTTTGAATGCTGGTACATGTCAGGCACTGTTCTAAGTGCTTTACATGAATTAGCTGTTTGATTCCCAAACTGTGTACCTGGGGAACACCACAGTACACTCACAGCAGCTCGGAGGACTATTTCAAATGTTTAAGGGAAATATTATGGTACTCAGTATCTTTGGACAATGCTAGAACTTCTAGCTCAAGCTATTTCATATTTTAAGCCTTAGATCACATAATATTCTTCGTGATTATGTTTTATCTTTGCTATACTAGTTTTCTTTTAAATTATGTGTGCTATATTTTTAGTGGCTGCTATTGTAAGTTGCTAGGACATAAATACGTATTAAGCTTAAATGGTATTATGAGGTATTTTGTGTGGGCTGGGGACTCAGTGAAAAGAATTACTGACACTTAGAGCTTTATGAGAACAAAGAAGTTTTGGCTTCTTTGAAATAGCTCATTTAATCTTCATATCAACCAAAGGAGGTAAGTCCTAATCTTATCTCCATTTTACAGAAACTAAGACACCAAGAATTTTACTGTCTGGCTCAGACAGCTAAAGAGTATTATGCAGGATTTGAACCTAGTCAGACTGACTTCAAATCTCATAACTAGTACATGCTACTGTTTCTATGTACATAACTATGTAAATACAGCGTGATAGTATCAAATATCCTACACTGAAGAGGAAATGTCCTGAGGATAAATACAATTTCAATCAGAATCTTAGAAATATATAATTTCAAGCTGGAGCTTGAAGGGACTTTATACATTTTTGTACAAGGAGGAAACTAAAGTCCGGATGAGTCTCCAAGACAAGCACACCTAGTCACCAGCAGAGTCAGTAGAAGAACTTCTCCTCTTCCCAGTTCTGATATAACTGTGTGAAACTGAAGAAATTCTGTTCAGAAGTGGCCACCAAAAATAGGATATACTTACAGTGCCACAGGAAGACAATAGAAAAAGACACACCCACATTTGGAGAATAGTGGCATGGCAGGTATATTTGTAGTTGGTAAGAACCAAGAGATTAAAAACCAGGTGTTTTTCCACTGAACTCGGGGGATTTACAATGCTTATTTCAAGCACTTACTAGAGAAACTACTCTCATTGGACAGTCAAGTAATTCTCATTAAAATGCTCTCATTTGAGCTCCATGCTTCCATAATCTGTGAAAAAGTTCCTTCCGTTTTGCTCCCCAGCAGATGATGTAATACTCACTTCTTTTCTTGTTGAGTGGCTTCCTCACCAGCTGGGAGCTCCTCCTAGGGCAGGGACCATGGCTTTTGCCTCACTCAGTATTTCCAGTGTCAGTCAAGCATAGTGCCTAATATATAGTAGTTGCTCAAGAGGTGTTTGCTAAGTGAGTTTATAATGAATGCATTTTGGCAGAAAGCTATATATGAGCTATGGTGTCATTTATTTAATCAGCTCAAATGCAAACTTGTCTCCAATAGGAAACGCCTGATTTGGACTTCACCTAAGTAAGATATAAATGTCTATTATGTTAAGCTGCTGAAATTATGGGGTTTATCTGTTACACAGGCTTCTGTTACTCTAATACATCTGTTCACTGGCCTATAATAACCTGCTGTTCTCCCCAAACCAAAACTTTATCAAGAGTCAGGCCTCTCTTTATACGTCCAAGCTCACTTGGAACGATCATGCAGATCCCCTCTGCTTTGGCCAGGTGGTGAGATATACACACATCTTCTTAATGCTTTGAGAATTCACCATCATCGTTCCCACCTCTTTGCTTTTATTCCTAATATTCATGTTGCTTGGAATGTTCATTCTCTTACTTCTTACCTATCTACTTTCTTCATTATCTAGCTTAGGCTAATCACTGTGCTATACCTTTTGTGATAGTTGTAGACCCATTGGCAGTCTTCCTCTGACCCTTAAGAGCGTGACAAGGCTGGGCTGCACCATTTGGCTCATGACTATGCTGTCTTGCTTTATTCTTATTTGTTTCTTAGTCTAGACTCCCCCAGTTGATTGCAAGCTCCTTGAGGACAGGCATCAGTCCTCAAGGAACATCACCATGTCTAACATGGTCCTAAACAAATGTTAGTCATTCACTATTTCATGATTCACTCGCTCCATGGATAGCAGCCTCACATATTGTTTAATTTCAATCTCTGTGCCTTCAGGTGTACTTAAACTACAGAGTTTTCCACATGGTTCTGTCGAAGTTTAGACTATTTTCACATTCCTTGCTCTCAAGCCAGTGCCGCAACACATTCACCCTTCTTTGAATAAAACCGAGTCATCTTCATGGTGCAGATCTCAGAGAAGAAAGAAAATATCAGAGATGTGAATGAAGATGGTGGCTAAGAAGGGATGAGAGAATTGTTCCCTTCCTGCTGTTTTCTCAGCCAGCAAGGCATCCCTTAAGAAGTGTGCAGATCATTAAAAAGTAGGAATTTGTGTGAGTTAAGAATAAAGACAGATACTTTAAACTAGCTTCATTATAGCAATTGTATTAAGGATTTTTGTTAAATCTTCAGAGGAACGTAAATCATTTTTAAAAACTGTTGGAAAAAAGATATTGGAGGGGTTTAATTTAAAGTCAGTTGTGGGGCTTCCCTGGTGGCGCAGTGGTTGAGAATCTGCCTGCCAATGCAGGGGACACGGGTTCGAGCCCTGGTCTGGGAAGATCCCACATGCTGCGGAGTGACTAGGCCCATGAGCCACAACTACTGAGCCTGAGCTCGGCAACGAGAGAGGCCGCGATAGTGAGAGGCCCGCGCACCGCGATGAAGAGTGGCCCCCGCTTGCCGCAACTAGAGAAAGCCCTCGCACAGAAACGAAGACCCAACACAGCCAAAAATAAAATAAATTAATTAATTAATTAAAAAAAAAAAAAAAAGAGAAGCTCGGAAGCTTAAGCTTAATTCATTCACGGTAAAAAAAAAAATAAATAAATAAAGTCAGTTGTATGTGTGAAGAATATTGACATCACAAAATACCTTCAATAAAATTGATATGGATGATTTTTGCTGTCACTTCCCAACCGCCTCTAAATATTCCAGTTATTTTACAATTTTATTTTAAACTTTTTAATGTTTGTTTTCAAAAATATGAGTCTTTCCCAGTTAGGCTCACTATATCAAGTTCAATCAAGAAGTTATTAAGCTTCTGGAATAGGCCTAAACTATGAAAAATTGAACAACAGCTAGAAGAAATTGAGAGTCCTGTAGGCATTTTGCCTTAAAGTAAAAGATGGCATCTAGCTTGGGAAGAATGATGGTAAAAGTGACACAAATAGGATACACAGAACAAATTTTAATGAGAAAAAAATAATTATCCCAGTTTCTGGAAAAATGGTTGCTATAGAATACTCACTGCAGATGTTTAACAGCAGTTAAAAGTACTGATTTGGCACACATTAAGAATTAGGAGTGAAGATGCGATTTAATAGGCACCTGCATTCTGTCGAAGGTTTTGTAGGAGAGCAAAATTTGCCACCCCAAAATGTGTCTCTTTGTCATGAGGATTGTTTTAGGATGATTATTTTTATTATTTTTATTTTTTATTTTTGGCTGCGTTGGGTCTTCATTGCTGCACACGGGCTTTCTCTAGTTGCGGCAAGCTGGAGCTACTCTTGGTTGCAGCGCACGGGCTTCTCATTGCGGTGGCTTCTCTTGTTGTGGAGCACAGGCTCTGGAGCACGCAGGCTTCAGTAGTTGTGGCGCACAGGCTCAGTAGTTGTGGCACACAGGCTTAGTTGCTCCGCGGCATGTGGGATCTTCCCAGACCAGGGATGGAACCTGCGACCCCTGCATTGGCAGGCGGATTCTTAATCACTGAGCCACCAGGGCAGTCTCTAGGCTGATTATTTTTAAATCCCAAAAGACTCAGGAAGAACTTTCAAACTTCCTCATAACTGCCTAAAAGAATTTAGATGAGGACCTATTCCAGGAAGGGACCTATCACCACAGATTACTACAGTATAATATGAACTATGTGTGGTAGACAAGGAGGAACCTGGCAGAGTCTGTTTGTTAAAATTCCTCTCTGTGTCCATTTGCTTCTGTATGGCCAGCAAACATTTGTTTACCAAACATTTGCTCTTTTCATCTTCCTGTGAGTTGCTTTCCTTCTGTTTGAAGTCCCAGACCCCTACCCCCTTCTCTTTAGCTCAGAATAGCAAATATACCTCAATTGCCTGACTGTCCTTTGAGCCCCATATTCTATGGAGTTCCCCATACGTAATTAAATTTGTTTTTCTCCTATTAATCTGTCTTACCTCATTTTAGTTATCTTACCAGCCAAAAGAACCAAGAGGGGAAGGGGAAATTTTTTCCATCCCCCAACAGCATGTAGTGGATAAGTTTACTATGATTTTTCTCCCTCATTTTCTAACCTCTACCCAGCTCTGTGCAACCAATTTCATCTTCTGAGGTTTTATTTTTTTTCTTTCTAATGTGCTTCATTACACTTTTGTGGCTGTATGCCACATGAAGGGTTGAGGACAGGGAGAGAGGAAAGGAAGAGGTTTCAGTTTGTTGCTACTACTCCTCTAAGAATCAGAAACAGCAGGGAATAAAAGGATGCCTGCTGAGGTGGTTGGAAATGACAAGCCCCCTGATGAGTTGCTGTACAGACAGAAGCCTTTGGTAACATGAGCCATGTCCCCTTGTTAAATTGTGTCTGATGTTGACACCCTCTGCTGCTACGGTTTTATTACAGCTAGCTCAAAATCCAGAATTCCTTTATGAACTATGGGCAAACCCACTAAAAGCATTCTCTGATGATAAAGTCAGCTCTGCGAAGAACATCTGACCTTTAATCAAGTAATGCATGAGGGGGAAAATTTCTGGTATGTTGTTGAATGGACAAGAGTAACATGTTTCTCTCTGTAAATGCGCTTTAGATGACATTGAGTAGCTTTAGAGAGATTTATAACAGAATGGGATTGGTATGACAGTAGAATTCCGTAACTCATTCTTTTATGTCTCTCAGTGGAGATCTTTATGTAGTCAAATGTCAGATTATAGGCTCAGCACAATAGTTTTTAAAACATGATCCTGTATGTCAAAGCACCTCATCATTTAGAAAGATATCTTCGTTTTAAATTTTTTTTTTAATTTATTTATTTTTGACTGCATTGGGTCTTCGTTGCTGTACGAGGGCTTCTCATTGTGGTGGCATCTCTTGTTGGGGAGCACGGGCTCTAGGCATGTGGGCTTCAGTAGTTGTGGCATGCGGGCTCAGTAGTTGTGGCTCGTGGGCTCTAGAGCGCAGGCTCAGTAGTTGTGGCACGCGGGCTTAGTTACTCCACAGCATGTGAGATCTTCCTAGACCAGGGTTCGAACCCGTGTCCCCGGCATTGGCAGGCGGATTCTTAACCACTGCGCCACCAGGGAAGTCCCGATATCTTTGTTTTAATACTGCCTGATACAAATTTAATTTGCTTTGGTTATCATGGGATGTAGTAAGTGTAGTTAACACTCCTTTGTGCTTGCATCACAAAACTTCCAATAGAAACCAGTCAACACAGATTTCATTAATGTTCTTAACATTGGGCAGAGAAGTTTAAATGAGAAGTATGAACATCTTTTCACAATTGTACATCTCTACTAGATTTGTTTATCTCTGAGTAGGCCCATGTGATGAAAACAGTATGTCATTGTGGGGTTTCCCAAGTGGAGGGCTGTAACTCTTTGCACAGAACAAGGAGTGTACTGTGCCATTGGGAGATTTGGCCTTGTTGCATTGCCATTTATATAACTGTGATTATGGCATCTTCCATGCCAAAGTGTCAGGAGTTACTTCTTGCCTAAAAGAACTGTGGTTAGTCCAGAAACAAAGCAGGTCTTAATCCATATGCTTTTTATTTCTTTTACCCAGGCCCTATACTACTAACCATCCTCTCATGAAAAATTTCAGCATCTCAAGTTCAACATCTGTGCTTCGATCTATGACTCTTTAGTGAGTTCCTAAACTTGCCACAAAACCACAAAAACATAAATCCCAAACAGAATACAAACAAGTAAGCCTCAAACTTTTAAGAGCTGATGGCCATCTATTTTAGGAAATGATGTTAAAATAAGGATTCTGAACTATGAGTAAAATTCTTCATGTTTGATTTTGTGTTGGTGATAGCATGATATAGGTACAAAGATGGTAATCCAAATTAGAGTGCCCAACTGCTGTTCTCTAACCCAAACTGTGAATCCCTGTATGACACTTAACACGCTGCAGACATTTGATAACAGGGATGGTTACTTTTATGTGTCAACTAGACTAAGGCTAAGGGATACTCAGATAGCTGGTAAAATATTATTTCTGGGTGTGTCTGTGAGTGCCTGTTCTGGAAGAGATGAACAATTGAATTGATAGGCTGAATAAAGAAGGTTTGCCCTCACCAATGTGGGTGGGCCTCATCCAATCCACTGAGAGCCTGAATAGAACGTAAAGGTGGTGGAAGGGTGTATTTGCTCTTTGCTTAAGCTGAGACATCCAGCTCCTCCTGCCGTCAGACTTCAGTGATCCAGGTTCTCAGGTCTTTCGACTCAGACTGGGATTTATACCATTGGCTCCCTTGGTTCTCAGGCCCTTGGGTTTAGACTGGAACTATACCACTGGCTGTCCTGGGCCTCCAGCCTGCTGACAGCAGATTATGGGGCTTCTCAACCTCCATAATTGTGTGAGCCAATCACTCATAATAGATCTCTTTCTGTGTATCTCTATGTATATCCTATTGGTTCCATTTCTCTGGATAATCCTGATACAATAACTTATTAAAATAGTATTCTAAGTTCTTACGGCCATGAGTACCTGTAAGAACCAACTGGTAAGCTATTGCCCATTTAACTTCTTTGTTTCTATGCTAGGGCTTTCTCTAGTTGCGGCAAGCGGGGGCCACTCTTCATTGCGGTGCGCAGGCCTCTCACTATCGTGGCCTCTCTTTTTGCGGAGCAGAGGCTCCAGACGCGCAGGCTCAGTAGTTGTGGCTCACGGGCCTAGTTGCTCCGCGGCATGTGGGATCTTCCCAGACCAGGGCTCGAACTCGTGTCCCCTGCATTGGCAGGCAGATTCTCAACCACTGTGCCACCAGGGAAGCCCCCATTTAACTTTTATGTCAAATAAATGCATATTAGTATTAGAAGTCAAATAGAGACCTAGGTGGAATATTGGAAGGCACAAAGTTTTTCTTTGAGTTTAAGACTCCATTTCGGATCAAAAGTTGAGTGATGAAAAGTCTTTTCAGTAAATCTCCTGAAAGCTTTTCTTCTCCCTCTTCTTTTCACCTGCGTAAGAGGAATGTGCTAATGACTAATATGGTGGTTAATGTGTAGCAGCTAAGAAAGTGCTCTCAGCATACAATATATATTATCAAAGAAAGAAAATAACATCCCCTTCCCCTCCAAGGTGCCCAACTCCTTGTCATTGTAACCTTTGAATATGTTACTGAAATAGCTAAAGGGACTTTGCAGAGGCAATTACATTTAAGGATCTTGAAATGAGATTAACCAGGGTTATCCAGGTGGGATCAATCCAATCACTTGAATCCTTAAAAGTGGAGAAACTTCCCAGCCTTGGTCAGAGTAAGATATGCCCACACAAGGAGAGTCAGAGAGATGCAAGTTGAGGATTCCTTCTGCTATCCCTGACTTTGAAAATAGAAAGAAGCCAGGAACCAAACAATGTGAACAGACTACAGAAACTGGAAACGAAAGGGCGTATTGGTGAGTTGAAATTGAATCAATAATTTCCGACTGTTAATATGTACAGCAAACTGATGTGTTACTTGTTTAAAATGCACATCTCCAGGCTCAATCTCAGGCATTCTGATTCATTATAGCTGGCCTAGGGCCCTAAATTCTGAAATTTAAGTACATTTAGATGACCGTTGATCAAGATGAGCTATAAAAGCCATTCTAACTTGATTTTATTAGAAGTAAGTTGTCATATTAAACATGTAATTTGTCTTATTTTCCATATTTATATTCCAGGGTGAGGGAAAAGTTAACACACATGCAAAATGTTACTTACCCTTGACTCCATTCAGGTTAGCCTGGCTGATGGTCCATCTCTAGAAAATTAACCTCAATTTTTGAAAACTGAACCAGAGCACATGACCAGAAAGCTCAGCAACGTCCTCTTTCAGAACATCTATCACACATGTTTATTTGTTTAATGTGTGTTTTCCACACTAGACTGTAAACTCCATTGAGGCAGACAACGTGGGTACCTTATTCACATCAGTAGCTCTACCGGCCAGCAAAATGCCAGACATTTTGAATCAAAAAGTACTTTCTTTTCAGGGAAATGGAAAATGCACAAGTGTTGTTGGTGGAAGGAGAGATGCAGGGCAGGGATAAATGGAATAAATATTTAAGAATTAAAATGAACAGATTTACGAATCCTATGAGGGATTACAGCAGCTTGGGTTGTTGGGTGGAGATATCTCCATCAAGGAAAAAACACATTTGTGGAACGTTAGTTTTGGAGACCATATGTTTGAAATATCTACGGGAGATAATAACCAGCGAATATCAACAGATATAGTTGACTTTACAACTCTCAGGTGTGATTAAACAGAATAATGGCCCAAAAGATGCCTGTGTTCTCATTCTCAGAACCTGTGAAGGTTATTTTCCATGGCAAAAGGGGCTTGGCATGTGTGATTGAAGTTGAGAATCTAAAATGGTGAGGCTAGCCTGGATTACCCAGGTGGGCCCAATCTAATCACATGCATTCTTTAAAAACAAAGAGTGTTCCCCAGCTGCAGAGAATCAGACGGTGGCATGAGAAAGACCTGACTTACTGTTGCTGGCTTTGATGACGGAGAAAGGTAGCCACTAGAAACTAGAAAAGGCAAGGAAATGGATTCTGTCATAGAACCTCTAGAAGGAACTCAGGCCTGCCAGCACCTTGACTGTAGCCTAGTGAATCTGATTTCGGACTTCAGACCTCCCAAACTGTAAGAGAATAAGTTCATGTTGTTTTAAGCCACAAAGTTTGCTGTAGTTTTTACAACAGGAATAGAAAATGAATATACTAATGATCCTCTTCCACCTAACAGAACAAAAGAAGTTTATTACTTAAAGACAAAACTCTCTTGGGCCACACTCTCTGGAGGCAAGAAAGGAGCAACTTTTCCCCCTCAATTCCCTTTCATTGTGAGAGACATTTGTTTGGATGTTGATTTCTGATCTGGTTTTCACTGACACATGCTTGTAAAGCACCTAAGGAAACTGTCAGGGCGAGGCACGTTATAGCCCACAACAGAAGGTAGGAGACCAACTCTGCCAATCACAGGGTCCATGCCAAACTCCTTGAAAGAAAAATTCACATTCTCTGCCCTAGTTCGCATCCTCAACATCTATCAGTTTGGGTTTTCTCTATCACTTGTGAAACTCTGAGGCCTTCCTGAGAACCACAGGTAAGCTATGTCTCCAGGTGGAGTCTGGCTTTTTCGGATGTATGAGCATGGCTGTGTTTAGAAGCAACAGCAGAAATTGTACATGTGTCTCTTCCATCATCTCTGATCCTTCTTGTTCAATGTTAGGGTCCAGTCTCAGTCAGAAGAGAACCAGAAAAGGGCCTGTCTGGCCATCTTGACAGAGAGCCAGAAGGAGAATGTCTTCCAAGACCAGTAATGTTAGCTGTGATGGTCACCAGCTGAGAACAGGTGTTTCCAGTGAAATGACCTAATATTTTTCTCATTAGACTGGGGATATGGGCTTTGGGGCAGAAGACCATTTCATTACATATCAAGGAGAATGCATATTATCAGCATGTTTTATGGCTGCTGTTGTTCCCTTTAATCACACAGCTGAGGTAGTGCTTGTCAATTTTTTTTTTTTTTTTTTAAAGCTTCTTTATTTATTTATTTTTGGCTGTGTTGGATCTTCGTTTCTGTGCGAGGGCTTTCTCTAGTTGCGGCGAGCGGGGGCCACTCTTCATCGCAGTGTGCGGACCTCTCACTGTCGCGGCCTCTCTTGTTGCGGAGCACAGGCTCCAGACACGCAGGCTCAGTAGTTGTGGCTCACGGGCCTAGTTGCTCCGCGGCATGTGGGATCCTCCCAGACCAGGGCTCGAACCCGTGTCCCCTGCATTGGCAGGCAGATTCTTAACCACTGCGCCACCACGGAAGCCCCAGTGCTTGTCAATTTTCTCCACCTTACTCCTTTTCCTTCTTTCCATACTGTACTTTTTGGAAGTCACCATGCACAACCCGTGCATAAAGAGTGGGGAGTTACATTCTACCTCCTGGAATATGGAATATCTACATTAAGTTATTCTTGTATACACATTCGTCTATTTGCTATTTATTTATTGAATAATTTATTTATAGCAGTATGGACTCATAAGTATTTATACTTTAGTTTATAATCCAATACTACTTTATTTTGTTTTTTTTGGTTTTTTTAAATTTTTATTTTATATCGGAGTATAGTTGATTAACAATCTTGTGTTAGTTTCAGGTGTACAGCAAAGTGATTCAGTGATACACATACATGTATCTATTCTTTTTCAACTTCTTTTCCCATTTAGGTTATTACAGAATATTGAACAGAGTTCCCTGTGCTATATAGTTGGTCCTTGTTGGTTATCTATTTTAAATATAGCAGTGTGTACATGTCGATACCAAACTCCCAATCTATCCCTCCTCCCCGCCCTTCCCTGCTGGTAACCATAAACTCATTCTCTAAGTCTATGAGTGTGTTTCTGTTTTGTAAATAACATTTGTATCAGTTTTTTTTTTTTTTTTAGATTCTGCATATAAGCAATATCATGTGATACTTTTCTTTCTCTGTCTGACTTATTTCACTTAGTATGACAATCTCCAGGTCCATCCATGTTGCTGCAAATGGCATTATTTCATTCTTTTTAATGGCTGAGTAATATTCCATTGCAGTACTATATTTTGTTGCTAAAATTGTTCTAACTTTGGCCTTTGGGAGTTGTTTCAGTTCATGCCTATGTCCCCTTCACCCACCATATTACTGTGTGCTTTGTCTGTTTTATTTTTCCCTGTTTTTGTTTTGAGTCTTCCTTGCTTTCTGGCACTACAAGATGCTCCAGGTTCATCTTGCACATTTCCAGCTCCAGTCCTAGAATTAGTGTGTGTGTGTGTGTGTGTGTGTTTTCTCCAAGAAGTTCTGGCTACTCTTACTGGTGAATGGTATTACAAGACAGGATCTGAGTGTTAGATGAGCTCATTGCTTCTACTCAGCTGGGAAAGTAAGGAAGTGCGTGTATTAATTTGAGTATACATACATGACTGTAAATTTTTTATATGTAATCATATTTTTTATATTAAGCTGAAAATAAATTCATATGGGTGTCTCCAACTCTAATTATGACATGCAGCTTTGTCTTCCACCCCTTGCTTACTTGTAACCTCCTACTCCAACAGTGAGGGAACTGGCTCCCATCATCCATATCGATTTAAGTAATTGTTCAGTTCCAGTATACGTGTAGAGTGGTTTCAGAGCTTTTAACACATATCCCCATGAGAAACAACTTTATGAACTAGAATACAGTGCTTATGTACAGTTGCTTTTTTTTTTAACATCTTTATTGGCGTATAATTGCTTTACAATGGTGTGTTAGTTTCTGCTTTATAACAAAGTGAATCAGCTATACATATACATATGTCCCCATATCTCCTCCCTCTTGCGTCTCCCTCCCACCCTCCCTATCCCACCCCTCTAGGTGGTCACAAAGCACCGAGCTGATCTCCCTGTGCTATGTGGCTGCTTCCCACTAGCTTTCTATTTTACGTTTGGTAGTGTATATATGTCCTTGCCACTCTCTCACTTCATCCCAGCTTACCCTTCCCCCTCCCCGTGTCCTCAGGTCCATTCTCTACATCTGCGTCTTTATTCCTGTCCTCCCCCTAGGTTCTTGAGAACCTTTTTTTTTTTTTTAGATTCCATGTATATGTGTTAGCATATGGTATTTGTTTTTCTCTTTCTGACTTTCTTCACTTGTACAGTTCCTTTTGACTTAGATCTTAGTGATCTTATTTATTTCCCAAGTTACTTATGTTAACACCTTTTCTTCCAACTCTGTTTAGTGAGGTCGTTTAATCCATTTGTAATACTGTTGGATTTTTTTGTTACATTCTGCATTTGATCTTGAGATTCCATAACTTCTTGAATGACTTTTATTTTTTAATTTAAGAACAGTTGACTTACAATATTATATTAGTTTCAGGTGTACAGCATAGTGATTGGATATTTTTATAGATTACATACCTGTGCTGTACATTACATCCCTGTGATTTATTTTATAACTGGTAGTTTGTACCTTTTAATTCCCTTCACCGGTTTTGCCCATCCTCTTACACCCCTCCCCTGTAATTACCACCTGTTTGTTCTCTGTATCTGGGTTCGTTTATCTAGTTTTGTTTGTTAGTTTGTTTTGGTTTTTAGATTCCACATATAAATGATATCATGCAGTATTTGTCTTTCTCTGTCTGACTTAATTCATTAAGCATAATACTCTATGGGTCCATCTGTATTGTCACAAATGGCAAGATTTTATCCTTTTTTTATGGCTGAGTAATATTAGGTTGTGGATATCTATACCCCATCTTCTTAGCCATTCATCCATCAATGGGTACTCAAGTTGCTTCCATATCTTGTCTATTGGAAACAATGCTGCAATGAACAGAAGGGTGCACATATCCTTTCTAATTAGTGTTCTCATTTTGTTGAGATATATACCCAGGAGTGGAATTGCTGGATCATAGGTTCTAGTTTTAATTTTTCAAGTAAAGTTTATGCTGTTTTTCATAGTAGCTTTACCAATTAGCTTTCCCATCAACAGTGTACTAAGGTTCCCTTTTCATACCTTCACCAATACTTGTTATTTGTTCTCTTTTTGAGGATAGCCATTCTGACAGGTGTGAAGAGATACCTCATTGTGGTTTTGATTTGCATTACCCAGATGATTAGTGATGTCGAGCATCTTTTCATGTGCCTGTTGGCCATCTGTATGTCATCTTTGGAAAAACGTCTATTTAGGTCCTCTGCCCAATTTTTAATTGGATCTTTTTTAAAATACTGAGCAACATGAGTTCCTTAAATATTTTAGATACTAACCCTTTATCAGACATATCACTTGGAAATATCTTCTCCCATTCAGTAGACTGCCTTTTTGTTTTGTTGATGATTCCCTTTGCTGTGCAAAAGCTTTTTAGTTTGATGTCTCGTTTGTTTATATTTGATTTTATTTCCCTTGCCTGAGGATATATATCCAAAAACACATTGCTAAGACATGTCAAAGAACTTACTACCTCGGTTTTCTTCTAGGATTTTTATGATTTCAGGTCTTATTTTTAAGTCTTTAACCCATTTTGAGTTTATTTTTTACATATGGTATGAGAAAGTAGTGCAGTTTGATTCTTTTGCATGTTGCTGTCCAGTTTTTTCAACACCACTTAGTGAAGAGACTGTCTTTTCCCCATTGTATATCCTTGCCTCCTTTGTCATAGAATAATTGACCATATGTGCATAGGTTTATTTCTGGACTCTATTCTGTTCCATTGATCTCTGTGTCTGTTTTTAAGCCAGTACCACACTGTTTTGATTTGAAGTCAAGAAGCATAATACCTCCAGCTTTGTTATTCTTTCTCAAGATTGTTTTGGCTATTTAGGATTTTTTTTGTGGTTCCATACAAACTTTAAGATTATTTGTTCTAATTCTATGAAAAATGCTGCTGGTATTTCGGTAAGGATTGCATTGAATCTGTAGATTGCTCTGTGTAGTGTGGATATTTTAACAACATTTATTTTTCCAATCCATGAACACAGTTTATGTTTCCATTTATTTGGGTTGATTTCAGTTTCTTTCATCAGTGTCTTATAGGTTTCATAGTGCAGGTCTACCACCTCCTTGCTTAAATTATTTCTAGGTATTTTATTCTTTTTGATTTGATTGTAAATGGGATTGTTTCCTTAATTTACTTCTGAGAGTTCATTAATAGGGTAATAGAAATGCAACAGAACTCTGTATATTAATTTTGCATCTTACAACTTTACTGAACTTGTTTATTCTAATAGTTTTTTAGTAGAATCTTATGGTTTCCTATATAGAGGATCATGTCGTCTGCAAACAGAGATAATTGTACCTAGTCCTTTCTGATTTGGATGCTTTGACTTCTTGCCTAATTGTTCTGGCTAGGACTTGCAGTGCTATGTTGAAAAGAAGTAGCAAGAGTGGGCACCTTGTCTTGTTCATGATCTTAGAGGAAAGCTTTCAGCTCTTCACTGTTGAGCATGCTGTTAGCTGTGGGTTTGTCATACATGGCCTTTTTTATGTTGAGGTACATACTTTTTATTCCTAGTTGGTTGAGTTTTTTATCATGAAGGGGTCAAATGGTTTTTCTACTTCTGTGTTTTTCACTTTCTGACTTACTTCACTCTTTATGACAGTCTCTAGGTCCATCCACATCTCTACAAATGACCCAATTTCATTCCTATTTACGGCTGAGTAGTATTCCATCGTATATATGTACCACAACTTCTTTATTCATTTGTCTGTCGACGGGCATTTAGGTTGCTTCCATGACCTGGCTATTGTAAATAGTGCTGTAATGAACATTGGAGTGCACGTGTCTTTTTGAATTATGGTTTTCTCTGGGTATATACCCAGCAGTGGGATTGCTGTGTCATATGGTAATTCTGTTTTTAGTTTTTTAAGGAACCTCCATACTGTTCCCCATAGTAGCTGTATCAATTTACATTCCCACCAACAGTGCAAGAGGATCCCCTTTTCTCCACACCCTCTCCAGCATTTGTTGTTGGTAGATTTTTTTCTTGCTGCCCATTCTAACGGGTGTGAGGAGATACCTCATTGTACTTTTGATTTGCATATCTCTAATAATTAGTGATGTTGAGCAGCTTTTCATGTGCCTCTTGGCCATCTGTATGTCTTCTTTGGAGAAATGACTATTTAGGTCTTCTGCCCACTTTTTATTGGGTTGTTTTTTTTTTTAATATTGAGCTGCATGAGCTGTTTATATATTTTGGAGATTAATCCTTTGTCCATTGCTTCATTTGCAAATATTTTCTACAATTCTGAGGGTTGTCTTTTCATCTTGTTTATAGTTTCCTTTGCTGTGCAAAAGCTTTTAAGTTTCATTAGGTCCCATTTATTTATTTTTGTTTTTATTTCCATTACTCTAGGAGGTGGGTCCAAAAAGATCTTGCTGGGATTTATGTCAAAGAGTGTGCTTCCTATATTTTCCTCTAAGAGTTTTATAGTGTCTGCTCTTACATTTAGATCTCTAATCCATTTTGAGTTTATTTTTTACATGTAGCTGTCCAGTTGTCCCAGCACCACTTATTGAAGAAACTGTCTTTTCTCCATTGTATATCCTTGCCTACTTTGTCGTAGATTAGTTGACCATAGGTTCATGGGTTTATCTCTGGGCTTTCTATCTTGTTCCATTTATCTATATTTCTGTTTTTGTGCGAGTACCATACTGTCTTGATTACTGTAGCTTTGTAGTATAGTCTGAAGTCAGGGAGTCTGATTCCTCCGGGTCTGTTTTTCTTCCCTCAAGACTGCTTTGTCTATTTGGGGTCTTTTGTGTCTCCATACAAATTTTAAGATTTTTTGTTCTAGTTCTGTAAAAAAAAGAAAAAATGCTATTGGTAATTTGAAAGGGATTGCATTGAATCTGTAGATTGCTTTGGTTAGTATAGTCATTTTCATAATATTGATTCTTCCAATCCAAGAACATCATATATCCCTCCATCTGTTTGTGTCATCTTTGATTTCTTTCATCAGTGTCTTATAGTTTTCTGCATACAGGTCTTTTACCTCCTTAGGTGGGTTTATTCCTAGGTATTTTATTCTTTTTGTTGCAATGGTGAATGGGAGTGTTTCCTTAATTTCTCTTTCTGATCTTTCGTTGTTAGTGTATAGCAATGCAAGAGATTTCTGTGCATTAATTTTGTATCTTGCAACCTTACCAAATTCATTGATTAGCTCTAGTAGTTTTCTGGTGGCATCTTTAGGATTCTCTATGTATAGTATTTTGTCATCTGCAAACAGTGACAGTTTTACTTCTTCCTTTCCAATTTGGATTCCTTTTATTTCTTTTTCTTCTCTAATTGCCGAGGCTAGGACTTCCAAATCAATGTTGAATAATAGTGGCAAGAGTGGACATTCTGGTCTTGTTCCTGATCTTAGAGGAAATGCTTTCAGTTTTTCACTATTGAGAATGATGTTTGCTGTGGGTTTGTCATACATGGCCTTTATGATGTTGAGGTAGGATCCCTCTATGCCTACTTTCTGGAGTGTTTTTATCATAAATGAGTGTTGAATTTTGTCAAAAGATTTTCCTGCATCTATTGAGATGATCATATGGGTTTTATTTTTCAGTTTGTTAATATGGTGTATCACACTGATTGATTTACGTATATTGAATAATCCTTGCATCCCTGGGATAAATCCCACTTGATCATGGTGTATGATCCTTTTAATGTGTTGTTGGATTCTGTTTGCTAGTATTTTGTTGAGCATTTTTGCATCTATAGTCATCAGTGATATTGGTCTGTAATTTTCTTTTTTTGTAGTATCTTTGTCTAGTTTTGGTATCAGGGTGATGGTGGGCTTGTGGAATGAGTTTGGGAGTGTTCCTTCCTCTGCAGTTTTCTGGAAGAATTTGAAAAGGATGGGTGTTAGCTCTTCTCTAAATGTCTGATAGAATTCACCTTTGAAGCCATCTGGCCCTGGACTTTTGTTAGTTGGAAGATTTTTAATCACAGTTTCAATTTCATTTTTTATGATTTGTCTGTTTATGTTCTCTGTTTCTTCCTGGTTCAGTCTTGAAAGTTTATACCTTTCTAAGAATTTGTCCATTTCTTCCAGGTTGTCCATTTTATTGGCGTAGAGTTGCTTGTAGTAGTCTCTTAGGATGCTTTGTATTTCTGTGGTGTCCATTGTAACTTCTCCTTTTTCATTTTTAATTTTATTGATTTGAGTCCTCTCCCTCTTTTTCTTGATGAATCTTGTTAAGGGTTTATCAATTTTGTTTATCTTCTCAAAGAACCAGCTTTTAGTTTCATTGATCTTTGCTATTGTTTTCTTTGTTTCTCTTTAATTTATTTCTGCTCTGATCTTTATGATTTCTTTCCTTCTGCTAACTTTGGGTTTTGTTTGTTCATCTTTCTCTAGTTCCTTTAGGTGTGAGATTAGATTGTTTATTTGAGATTTTTCTTGTTTCTTGAGGTAGGCTTGTACAGCTATAAACTTCCCTCTTAGAACTGCTTTTGCTGCATGCCATAGGTTTTGGGTCATCGTGTTTTCATTGTCATTTGTCTCTAGGTATTTTTTGATTTCCTCTTTGATTTCTTCAGTGATCTCTTGGTTATCTAGTAATGTATTGTTTAGCCTCCATGTGTTTGCGTTTTTTATGTTTTTTCCCCTGCAGTTTATTTCTAATCTCATAATGTGGTCAGAAAAAATGCTTGATATGATTTCAATTTTCTTAAATTTACTGAGGCTTGATTTATAACCCAAGATGTCATCTATCCTGGAGAATGTTCTGTGTGCACTTCAGAAGAAAGTTGTAATCTGCTCTTTTTGGTTGGAATGTCCTATAAATATCAATTAAATCTCTCTGGTCCATTGTGTCATTTAAAGCTTCTGTTTCCTTATTTTCATTTTGGATGATCTGTCCATTGGTGTAAGTGAGGTGTTAAAGTCCCCCACTATTGTGTTACTGTCGATTTCCTCTTTTATAGCTGTTAGCAGTTGTCTTATGTATTGAGGTGCTCCTATGTTGAGCGCATATATATTTATAATTGTTAGATCTTCTTCTTGGATTGATCCCTGATCACAAGGTAGTGTCCTTCCTTGTCTCTTGTAACATTCTTTATTTTAAAGTCTATTTTATCTGATATGAGTATTGCTACTCCGGCTTTCTTTTGATTTCCATTTGTATGGAATATCATTTTCCATCCCCTCACTTTCAGTCTGTATGTGTCTCTAGGTCTGAAGTGGATCTCTTGTAGACAACATATATACAGGTCTTGTTCTTGTATCCATTCAGCCAGCCTGTGTCTTTTGGTTGGAGCATTTAATCCACTCACATTTAAAGTAATTATTGATATGTATGTTCCTATTACCATTTTCTTAATTGTTTTGGGTTTGTTATTGTAGGTCCTTTTCTTCTCTTGTGTTTCCCACTGAGAGATGTTCCTTTAGCGTTTGTTGTAGAGCTGGTTTGGTGGTGCTGAATTCTCTTAGCTTTTGCTTGTCTGTAAAGCTTTTGATTTCTCTGTCGAATCTGAATGAGATCCTTTCCGGGTAGAGTAATCTTATTTGTAGGTTCTTCCCTTTCATCACTTTAAGTATATTGTGCCACTCCCTTCTGGCTTGCAGAGTTTCTGCTGAGAAATCAGCTGTTACCCTTATGGGAGTTCCCTTGTATGGTATTTTCATTTTTCCCTTGTTGCTTTTAATAATTTTTCTTTGTCTTTAATTTTTGTCAATTTGATTACTATGTGTCTTGGCGTGTTTCTCCTTGGGTTTATCATGCTTGGGACTCTCTGTGCTTCCTGGACTTGGGTGACTATTTCCTTTCCCATGTTAGGGAAGTTTTCATCTATAATCTCTTCAAATATTTTCTCTGGTCCTTTCTCTCTCTCTTGTCCTTCTGGGACCCCTATAATGTGAATGTTGTTGCGTTTAATGTTGTCCCAGAGGCCTCTTAGGCTGTCTTCATTTCTTTTCATTCTTTTTTCTTTATTCTGTTCCGCAGCAGTGATTTCCACCATTCTGTCTTCCAGGTCACTTATCCGTTCTTCTGCCTCAGTTATTCTGCTATTGATTCCTTCTAGTGTATTTTTCATTGCAGTTATTGTATTGTTCATCTCTGTTTGTTTGTTCTTTAATTTTTCTAGGTGTTTGTTCTTTAATTCTTCTAGGTCTTTGTTAAACATTTCTTGCATCTTCTCGATCTTTGCCTCCATTCTTTTTCCGAGGTCCTGGATCACCTTCACTATCATTATTCTGAATTCTTTTTGTGGAAGGTTGCCTATCTCCACTTCATTTAGTTGTTTTACTGGGGGTTTGTTCCTTCATCTGGTACATAGTCCTCTGCCTTTTCATTTTGTCTTTCTTTCTGTGAATGTGGTTTTCGTTCCACAGGCTGCAGGATTGTAGTTCTTCTTGCTTCTGCTGTCTCAATGTTGAGACTTCTTGCATGTCTTTTCCTCAAGACTCTTGGCCCATAATTTTCTTTTCTTGTGATGTCTTTCTCTTGGGTTTTTGCAGGTAATGCTGGCTTCATAAAATGAGTTTAAAAGTTTTTCTTGCTCTTAAATTTTGGGGAAGAATTTGATAAAGACTGCTGTTAATCCAGCATCAAAATGAAAAGGCAGCCTGTGGAATGGGAGAAAAAATATTTCCAAGCCGTATATCTGATAAAGGGTTAATATCCAAAATATATTAGAAACTCATATGGCTCAATAGCAAAAATAATAATAAAAATGGACAAAGGAATTGAGCAGTCATTCACCTAACTTATCTGAAAACTTTTATACACACAAATGCCTGTATATGAATCATTATAGCAGCTTTATTCATAGTTTCTAAACAGGAAGGAACCAAATGGCTTTCAATATGTAAATGGCCAACAGGTGTATGAAAACATGCTCAACATCATTATCAGGGGAAGTCAAATCAAAACTATGAGATACCATCTCACATATGTTAGCTTTATTATTTAAAATCCAAAGCTAACAAATGTGATTGAGGTTGTGAAGAAATCTAAACACTTGTGTACTGTTGATAGGAACATAAAATGGTGCAGCAGCCATGGAAACAGTATGGAGATTCCTCAAAAAATTAAAAATAGAACTACCATATGATCCAGCAATCCCACTTCTGAATATTTACCCAAGTGAATTGAAATCAGGATCTCAAAGAGATATCTTCACTCACAGGCTCACTGCAGTACTATTCACAATAGCCAAGATATGGAAACAACCGGTGTCCACTGATAGATGAATGGGAAAGAAAGTGTGGTATTACATACAATAGAGTATTATTCAGCCTTTAAGGAAACTGTGCTATTTGAGACAACAGAGATGAACGTGGAGAACATTATGGTAAGTGAGGTAAGCTAGTCACTGAAGGACGAATACTGTGTGATTTCATTTATATGAGGTACCCAATGTCAAGTTGGGACATTATTCCCCAAACTCCCCAGCTATTCACTCTTGGTGTAAAGAAATGTTCATTAATAAGTATTTTATAAATGTATTTTGAAACTCAATTTTATCTTAAAATATGTTTATATCGTAAGTTAAATGTATACCTTGTTTTCCTTTTCAATTTCTTATTTTTAAATGTCTCACCACTTACTCTCTTTTATAAAACTTCCCTTGAAGCTTTCAATTCTTCAAATTACATGTCATGGTTAATATTTAGATTTATTAAGATTGTAGGAAAATGCAGAAAATTTAAGAATAGAAAACTTAGTTATTTTGAGAAATGGACTTGGGACTAATTTGAAGTAACAATGCAGAACAAAAAAAATCATCTATAAACACTGGTTTACATTGATCTGTTCATTTTCACAATTTATTTCGTATTGCTTTCCATTTCTAATGCATTCCCTTTTTCTTTTTCTTTTCTTTCTTTGTAATTTCTCCTTCTCTTTCACATTGGGCACCAATTCACTGTCACCTCCTTTATTTTCCTCCACATTGAAAACCCACTCCCAAAGTACTTTCACTCAACATTTACACAAAAGAGGGTTTTTTTCACTCCAATTCATTAGAAGAAAAGCTAATTATATGCCTTTTTTTTTAAGAATACAGGTTTTCAAACTGTATCAAGAAGCATGCTGTTAACAAAGTTTATAAGGATTTTCAGCATGATTTTTTTCTTTTTAACACTCTCCTTTATCATTCCCTCCTTTCACATATCTTTTATAGAAAGATTTCAGAGGATCATTTATGAAAAAACTTAGGGAGAAATCTGTAGTAGAGTGTACCTACAAATACTTAAGTTTTATCAGAAAAGTAGGAATGCAAATATCCCATAAATGGCAACATATCTGATGATGAGATGATTGGTGGAATAAAAAAAGAGTAAATTACGAAGCACAATTTATACTCAATACATATTTACCTGAGATGTAGAACAATTGATACACCTTTAGTCCTTGATTTCAACAGAACACATAGGTGATTTCTAAGATCAAGGACTAAAAGATCATGAATTGTTCCACCTTCTAGGTGAATGCGTATTGAATATCAACTGTGGAGAGACACAGTATTTCACCTTGAGGATTTTATAATCTAGAGGGAGAATTACAGGTACAAATTTAACAGTTTGTATTTTAATGTAAATGTTAATATAAGGCAAAATACGATCAATGTCATAAGTAAAGAGGGTTTGAGGAATTCAAAAGAAGGAGAAAGATTTTGTCTGATATGGTAATCTGGTTGAATTTTAAATAGGAGGGGGCATTTGGGATGGACTTGAAGGACTGAAAAGAATTTCACAAGAGAGAACAGAATGAGCAAAGCTAGAGGTGGAAAGGGGTAGTGAATATTTAAGAGACCTAAAGTAATGCTGTGTAGATTTGGGGTGGATTAGGAGTGAACAGTAAGTTAAAATTTTAGCTAGATTTCCATTTTCAGAAATTGCTAAAAGTCAGATCCACGCTTTATCTAATTCACTAGACAGCAAGAAACCATTGAAGATTTTTGAGAAGATTATTTTAGAAGAGATATTTAAGGCCAACTAGATGAAATATTAAAAACACAATTGGAAATTATGAGGTCACTGCAGTTGTCTCTCTAGGTCTGGATTTCAAACCTTAGTGTGTACAAAAATATCTGCAGAGCTCTAAGCCAGTGATTGGGCCTAACCCCTGAGACTATGATTCAGTTCCTAAGCTGTGGGGCTCAGGAATCTTTACTTTTAACCAGTCCCCCAGATGACTCTATGCACATTAAAGTCTGAGTGTCTTAGCGATAGGTGAGAACATAACCTTGAGTGTGGCAGGAGAAATGCCTAATAGCGTACAGACGAGACAGATGTGGCACCCTGGCTGCAAAACCTGAATTTTTATAGATGACTCAGTTTCAGTTCTGAGGCTCGCTTAACTGAAGCATCAAAAACAATGAACATTTCTTAAGCCATACGGTGCTAATTCTCAGAATTGCTTCCTGAAGGTGACTAAAACTGAACGCTGCCTTAACACACATGGTTTGTGGTTGGATATGACAAGTTGGGACTGAATTGAGAGACTTAGAGTGTCGTCTGCTTATTCTCCTAACTTCTTAAAAGTATGGTGGGGCTACTGAGAGAGATTGCAGGGAAAATCGGGAGATGAGACTGAGTTCCTCCCGGTCAGAGGTAAAATAAATGAGTGAGTGAGTGAGTGAATGAAGAGGAAACATGGTTGACTTTTGATGAAAGTTTACAAGACAGAGGTTCAAATGGCATGAGGAAAAATATCAACAATGTCCTAATGACAGATTTTTAAAGATTACAAAATAGATTCAGGAAGTCTCTCTGACTTTCTACCACAACTGGGAATGAAGTAAGCCAAAAGCAAAAACCTCTTAGTCTGTCTTGCAGGGCCTTTACTTCCCATTCCCAGAAACCCTTATGCTGGAGTTTACTACTCAGTAACGTTTAATAGCAGACAAGATATTTCAGATGAGGACATGACTGGTGGAAGATCTATTTGAGTATCTCTTCAAGGCAACATATATTTCTGGTACTAGATTCTCCTCCTTATCCTTGGAAAATTCACCAAAGGGTAACATGAAGCTCAAAAGAGAACCTCAAGGAAAAGATTAGTGCTACAGAGCAAACATTATTTGCTCTGAAGAAATACAGTTGTGAATCAACTCTGCAGGAACAGTATTCATAAATACTCCTCTACATATCAGCACTCAAGACTTTCTGTTAAGATTATGTCTGACTGAACAGTGTTTTAAGTTCTGGGAAACAACTATTTTCTAGACCACTTACCAGAGTTTAATTTGAAATGATTAACATAATTATTAAAATTATAATTATTAATTACAATAATCGTGGAGCATTTTTATAGCAGTGGGAATACTTTTAGTTTAATAGCTACTGAAGTAATCTCTCTGTCAGGACAAGAAACCAGCAATAAAGAACACAGCATTTCTTTAAATTGATATTTCATAGTATTATTTCTAATATGTTTGACTCGAGCTCTGTCACTTGGAAGATAAATAAATCTCATGAGTTGGACTATCTGGTGTTTCAGCTTCCAAAATATTATGTACAGTGTAGTGTTTTAAATTGAAAAATTCAGATAAGTATCTAGCAGGTGTTTGATTTATTGGCAAAGTCATATAATTCCCTTTTTTGGTCACTGCAGAATATTAACATTAGTCTTGGATGACTTGAAGTAGATCCTATTTATTTTAGTTGACTTTTACTAGGATTATAAAAAGGATAGTATTCTGCTACAGAAGAGATTTGCCTACTCTAACAGAGAACAAAGGCATTTCTAGCCACAGTGTACCTTAGTATATACCATTTCATCATACATGGTAAACACTTTGTAATGAAAACAGTGAAGCCACTGACACAAAGTAGCTATTGTGTGAGGGCTCCTGAGTCATGCTTAGGTCATACTAAATTTAGTTACTAATTTCAATCATAACCATATGGCATTTTAGAGATCCTAGTATCTAACTCCAATATATACAAACACATACTTGATCATAAATAAAAATTTAAAACCCACGTTAACAGGCCCTGTCAAGTTTACCTTCTGTAATAATTAGATAGCAGACCAGAAATTACATATTTTATGGCCTTCCTTAGGATATTAGGTGACTTCTTAAACAATTGATTATTATAATGGCATATGATGAATAATCATTAATTCGATTAAGAGTAATTTTGATGCAGACTACTTCATACTGGGCTAATTTTTCCTTCCAGGTGGGTTTCAGTATTGATACTATATTCTTAGACTCTTAGAAGTTATAATTAGGGACTTCCCTGTTGGTGCAGTGGTTAAGAAACTGCCTGCCAATGCAAGGGACATGAGTTCAAGCCCTGTTCTGGGAAGATCCCTCATGCCACAGAGCAATTAAGCCTGTGCACCACAACTACTGAGCCTGCGCTCTAGAGCTCACGAGCCACAACTACTGAGCCCACGTGCCACAACTACTGAAGCCCACGTACCTAGAGCCCTTGCTCCGCAACAAGAGAAGCCACCTCAATGAGAAGCCTGCGCACCACAATGAAGAGCAGCCCCCGCTCGCCACAACTAGAGAAAGCTGGCGTGCAGCAAAAATAAATAAATTAATTAATTTTTTCAAAGTTATAATTAAAGATACAGTCTCTCTAGAGAACAAATAAGTATCAATGATTTTCTTGAGATAACCATGCTTATTATCCAAGCATACACTAAACCATTGTGTGTATGCAATAAAAATTTAACAGGAATAGAATAGAGTATATTTATTTGAGTATTTAGAAATGTACTCAGGATTCACTTGAATTTTGGAAGACAGAGAAAATGAATATAAGCATAAAATTGATTAAATACATACAGCATGTAATTCGAAGCTCCAGTCCTGTAACTAAATCTAGAAAGACCCCTCCCTCCTACCACCAGGAAAAAAAAAAAAAGTGCAGAGGGAACAGAGATAATATTAAAACAAGAAATCTCCAAGCCTCTTTAAACATTGAATTTCTATTGAGTATAAACTTATATTTCACTTTAAGTGTTGTTTTGCTCGGAATTTTCTAATTTCGGTTGAGACTTTTTTGTCACTTACTGGTTTGGAAATACTTTTGACTTTCATATTCTGAATAGACAATATTTAAAGTGAATGCCTTGAAGGACTATGAGAAAGGTTAAATTTACGGCACTTTCCATCTAAAACAAGACAAATTGGAAATTCAAAGAGAAAGATAATTCTTTAAGCTACTTCTGAGTGGAACGTTCATACTAATTTTATGGGTCTTTATCAAAATACTGCATTTGAGCCTAACCAAAATAATATTGTGTGTGTTAAGAGAAAAGTCATTGGTGGTTTAAAACATGCATGGAGACTTTTAGCTTATGTTGATGCTTGCTTATGAAATATCAAAATATTAAATTTTATGGGAGAGAAATTTTTTTTTAAAAGCTACTAGCCTTTGAGCACATATTCATATGGATTTACCAGTATGTTTTATGGAATTTATACATTAATTTCATTATTTATTTCTACACTTATTAAATACTTAATATATGTTAAACCCAGGATATTCAAAGTGAATTTTTGTTCTTTGGCCTAATGGAAATAAGTACAGTGCCTCCTTGTACCTCAGTGCTACATAAAGTTACCAGTGAACGACATTCCTTCCATTTTTACTTTCAGCCTCATCTCTCCTAACGCTCAGAAGTGATTCCAGACCGTGAACAAGGCTAAAAGATACTAGGATGCGCTCACAATTGAGATATTGTTATTGGGTCAATTTCTGTGCCTGACACACCCTTCCCTTGGGAGGAAATCCCTTTGGGGCACCTGGATGAAACAATTAAATTGATTCCCAGCAGGCTGTCCTACCAGAGTGCACCACATGTGTAGACAAGCTGACACTGGGCATAACTTAGGCTCCAGTGGAGATTCCCTTTTAAGGTTAAATGGGGCTCAAGTTGGGAAGTATCTCCTCTTTTAACACAAGGAGTGGCTTGGATTTTCTCTTGTAGGGAATGAGTCATTGTTTCTTAGAAGGATAGAAGGATAAATAGGCCATGGATGGGTGCTTGGTTCAATGAACCAATAGCCTGAAAATTTTTTATAGGAATGTAGCTTTAACCATCTGCCTCTCAGGGAAATTTAAAGTTGTCTAAGCATTGACTTAGTTCAAAGCTTAGTTCAAAGCTACAATTCACCACTGTTATCAGTCACTCACTTTTTTGTTTTTAATAGCAATGAATATCATTTGGATGTATGACAATGTTTCGTAAGAGTTCCAAATAAGTCCCATACCACACTGTTACTGATGGGTAATGGGGAAAATTTCCCTCTGCATTACCATCCTCAGGAATTTCTTCCAGCTTCATTATGTCACATTAATATGTTATTGTAGTCATTTTGCAACCTCTCTACTTCTGGACAAATAAGATATGCAGCTTTATCTTGGTATGCTGACTTTCTGAGGAAACTTCTTTGGGTGTTCACAAAGTTATTGGAATAAAAATCTGACACCCAAAACACATTTTTTATTTTCATTGAAACAGAATTTTCCACATAAACAAGTCTGATCACATAACACTAAATATTATAGAGCACACATAGAAATTTTAGCCGGCCACAGGATGTAAATGGGACATAGAATTTAGTAATTAGGATTTACCATGGAGCTGGCAACAACTTATTTTTATAAAAACAAAGTCCAAGTGTTACTCATTTCTCTTTCTCAGAATTCACTCACAGGGTTTGCCTAGATCCTATGAGTCATGCTGCCATCTTCAGCCCTGGGAAATGGGCCTCCCACGTTTGTCTCTCTTTCTCTTCCCCAAACACAATGCGGCAAGACAAAGAAGGGCCTCAGTCAAGAAGCTGCAAAATTGCCTTAAAATTATTGCTTTCATACCCACTCTCTTTTCTGCAAAGAAAGAATGCTTCATGACTTCAAGATAATCATAATTTAACTAGAGATATCAAAGACCGTTTTTCTAACAGGTTCCTGCAGTGGTTTTTCTGTCTCAAAATCCCGTTTCAAGATTGGCTTGAGACCTGGAAGCCGAGATACCAGGACAATCAAATTATCTCATGAAACCAGACTGACTAATTCTGTAACTCGCGCTGATCTTGGCTACCAAAGGATCTCAGTAGATGATTAAACTTTATGAAGTGAAAGTAACATTTAACTTGCTCTTGACATGGGATCTTAATTGTATGAATTATGAGTATATTTCTTCTGAAATTTTCACTTGATAATTGGTACCCATTTTTCCCCCATCCGTATTGCCCTAAAACTGAGATGCTTAGTTAAAAGTGTTTTCTTTTTATTTCTTATTTCGTTTTTATCTATGTCTATGCTTCACAGTCAAACTAGGTTTGGTCAAACTAGCCAAACAATGATGAGGGCGAGGGAAGGGAATAAATATAGCAAAAGCAAGGGAAAATAATCTCTGTTTCCTTAGCTGTACTCTGGTAATCCAGCCCACCATCACCTTTTTGTCACCCATCCCCCCTCAACCCTTGGCATTTCAGGGACAGCTGTGAAGCACGTAAATTTGATAGGAGGATAGTCCATCCTTTAAGGAGGTTATTCTCAAGGGGGCAGTATTACCCCTAATGGGCTGGGGAGAGCATTGGTTCTTTGGGAAGCAAAATCTTAGATAATAAAATGGCTTGTAGCTCTCCAAACGATTTGCATGCCATATATCTGTACATAGACATGTATACAATGCATTTCTGGTATTAAAATTTCGTAGGGGGTTACAATTAGGAAGAAAAAGTCTAAAGACTCCATAGGGCAGACAATAATAATAAAAAGGTTGAGAAACACTGCTATTCTCTTCTAAAATGACTTACTTATGGGACTTCCGTGGCAGTCCAGTGGTTATGACCCTGCGCTTCCACTGCAGGGGGCACAGGTTTGGTGATCCCTGATTGGGGAACTAAGATCCTTCGTGCCGCACAGCGCAGCCAGAAATTTTAAAAAATAAATAAAAAAATTAAACCCTAATAAAATAAAATGACTTATGTAAAAACAGTCCCTTCCCCAGCTCCCGCATGCTCTGGCATTGTTAACTCCAAACCTAAACCAGAAAGAAATATTTTAGCCTTCTCCCAGTTTTCCTAATGCTGTGTTTCTGTATCATTTTAATATCAGTTACTGAGATTTGGTGCTTGTTCTGTACCTAAGTGCATATTTTTAGTAGCACTTTGCTCTTTGCTAAGTAATTAGGAAAGAATGTATCTTATGTTTGTTAAACATCCTGTTGACTCAACCAAATTCTTCTTTGTCATTAGGGTTAGGTCGGTCTTTTGTCGTAAAGCTTTTTTCTTTATTTCTGAAACATCTTTGGCTATGAAATCAGGATTGCCTTGAAGAATTAGTTCACAGGTGACAATTTCTTTTTTGTTCAAGTCATAATTTTTTTTCACAGTACCTAGAATATTTTCCAATTATTTTGAGTATGATGTATGAAAATATGTTTCGTTGTATATTAATGTGCCTGTGGATCGGCTAAGTCGAATAGCACAACCTTCCTCAAATATTCAATTTCAAGTGCCTATGGCAAGTAGATTAAATATTTAACACGTTGTATACTAAATATGAATTTAATGATCATTTGCATTCTTAAAGTTTTTCATTCAGATTTTTCTTTTTATTGAACCAAATTGGCATGTTTGTAGTTCCTTGCAGACTCCTTTTTGAAGAAAAAATACATATAGTTTAGAAAGCACAGTTACTATTTCCAACAAGGGGAAAACACAAATATCAAATGCAGAGGTAATTCCATCGAAATAGCATAACCTTAGAAATATTTATATGCTGATAACTCCCAACTGTGTTTCCCTAATTCAGACCTCTCTCCCAAACTCTAGACCATGAGTTAGCAAACTGTGGCCCTCAGGCCAAATGTAGCTACAGCCTGTTTGTGTAAATTTTTATTGGAACACAGCCACGCCCACTATTTTGCATATTGTCTGTGGTCGCCCAATGGCAGAGTGGTTGTGACATAACATCTGGCCCGCAAAGTCTAATAAAATACTTACTCTCTGGTTTGCTGATCGCAGCTCTAGACTTATACACCTAACTCCCTCCTGATATCCTCACTTATGTCCAAAAGCCATATCAAACTGAAAATGTTCAAAACCAACTCTCATCTTTCCTCTGAAACCTGCTCCAACCAGAGTCTAACCCATCCCAGTTAATGGCAACTCTTATCTTTCCGGTTGTTCAAACTTAAAGTTTTGGAGTCATTTCTTTGCTTCCTGGTTTATCTCTCACCCCGCTTTGAATCAATCAGATCATCCCACAGGACCTATTTGCAACATGTATTTAGAATTCAGTTTCTTCTCCAGCACCACCCCTGCTAACGCTGTGGCCTGAACCGGCGCCGTGTTTCAACGATGCTACTGCTATTGCTGCCTGGGCTGCCTTCTTTTGACTATGGCCTTTATAATCCCTTTGTCTTTTTTCAGCACACATCTAGAGTAATCTTGACGAAGTAGAAATTACTCTATGGCCCTTCTCTAAACTTTATGGTGGCTCCCAAGTTTCCTTAAAGTAACAGCCATAGTGCTTGTAATGATTCATGAAACTGTCCGGAATCTGGCTCTCCTCCATTCCCCACTGATCTATCCCCCACAACTCTCCCCATCATTCACTCTAATCCATCCACCTTTGCCTCCTTGCTGTCTCTCACAAACAGTACTCCTGCTTCAGGCCTTCGCATGAGCTGTGTTTTCTGCCTATAACCTTTATCCCTTCGATATCCACGTGCCTCACTCCTTCACCTTTTGAAATATTTTTTAATTTACAGTTATAAATTTCTATCCCTCCACCACCTCTCAAGGGTCCTGATATTCCTTATCTTGCTCTATTTTTCCCATAGCACTTACTACCTTTGATATACAGAATTTAGTTTTTTTTGTCTATTTTCAGCTTCCACTCTTAGAATATAAGCTCCGTAGGGAAGGTTTGGGGAGACATTTCATTTACCTATTTATCCTGAGCACATTAAAAGAGTAAGTGGCCCATAATAGACCCAAGTAAATGTTTGATGAATTGCAAATTATTGAAAATTGATATTTTAAAATATTCAATAGAAAGTACAACAATCACATTTTTATCTGATAACTCTTCTTTAAGACATTTGTATGTGTGAATGTGTATGTATGTATGTTCTTCTGGGTAATTTCCCATGTCGCATAATACTGCAATTCTTGTAAATGTTTTCAAACTGTGATTGCACTTTCTTATGTAAGACCACTTCAACTCAGTGTCTCTGAGATCACTGCTTTTTCAGCTTTTCTTCCAAACACTCAATACCATATTTCCATGTCACATCATTTGTTTTGAGAATTGTTGCTCTATGACCATCTCTAAGTCATTTTATTCCCCCAAGTCCATTTCTTCTACCTTCAGAATTTGATTAATAGAATTTCTATTTGATTAATAGAATCCTCCTACATTTTGATTCTATCCACATTTATGATGATACTTCCCTCATTAAAACTTCATGACTTAACCTAAGTTCTTTAGAAGCCAGAGCCTAAGGCAAGGATCATAAATCTTTATTGAGGAAGTACAAGTTTAAGGTCAATGATATGGTAGAAAAATGGTAGTAAAACAAGGAGAAATGTAAAGCAATGAAATATAACGGGTTATCTCACTAGCCACCCTTTTCAACCAGCTGTAGAAAAAATAGTGGGGTACTCAGTAGGTGTGTTCTGGCATGCAGGAATTTTTTCAGTGACTGCAAGAGAAAGACCATAATTGAAAATATTGACCAAAGGGACAAAGAAAGGGAAAAGTATCTGCCTAGCACCTTTTGACTCCCACTTCCCCTTGGTCAGAGTTTCGCCATAGCAAGTTGATTTTCCTCACTCTTACGTTGCTTTGTCTGGCTATGCAGAAAACAGGCAGTGTGGCATTGTATTGAAACCCAGAAATGACTTGACACAGATGAGCTCAGCATGTGGGAAATGAGGACAGTTTACGCATGATGCTTTAAAAATCTGACTCAAGCCTCCTCTGAGAACTAGACAAGGGCACCAGCAACATCACTGGTGGTCTGCAAGGAGGGTGAATTCTTTAGAATTAGGCCACTGAATCTGAGAAGGGATACAAAACCACCAATTCCAGTTATCAGCTTTACTCTACTTCTAGCCATCTTCAGAAAAAACACCGTTTGAATCTTGTTTCATTCCTCTAAATTCTCTATCATTGGTCAAAATATTTGCGCTCTCACTTCCAAGCAACATGCTCCTGCCTCTGTCCCTGATCCGTAGCCTTTGGTGCCTCTATGATCTCAGCGTCAGCTCCCCTTTGTTCTTCTTGCTTTATTATCCACAGCCAGTCAACCCAGGGTTGCTTTTTTCTTGGAACTCTAGCCAAGCCCTCAGGAACATCTCCAACACATCTTCGTCTGTCTCTACTTCTGGGTTGCTATATAATACTGGACAGTGTGACAAAAACATATGAATGAATGTCAAGCAAATTCATATTATTTTAAGCTTAGCCATATCTTCACTGCTGTCCTTGAATCCTTTTATTTATCTCAAATGGACTCTCTGTAATATTTTCACCACCAACTATTGAAACATTTACGTTTGTTCAACCTCCAAATTCTAGTTTATCATCTCACTTCTTACAGATTATTAAATTTACTGATTTATTAGTTCAAGAGCATTCAAAATGGGCTCATTCCCGTTTGAAAATCTTGTTTGAGTTGATGTTGTTACTGATGCCATGATTTTATCCTGAGTTTCCTCCTCCAGAATCTTGCTTCAGTAATGAGCCACTCTTATCTTAACTTTGTCCACTTTTCTTTATCCATCTTCTCAAGCTACTAGCTAGTGTCTTCTCTATCCTAAAATTGAAGCACACAAGAGGGAAGTGAAGTAAAGCAAGTAGTTATTCTTTCATTTTTTTTCAGCTGTAACCTAATACAGATTCAATTACATGGTAAAGGCAGTATTTCCAGTGATATAATCTGCTTTTAGAGATACTTAGACAAGACATAGCTTGGGGATGAAAAATGAAGAAGTACAAACTTCTGCTCTTACTGTGTGAATTCTTTCACATGGCTAAACCCAAAGTGGCATATTCAGACTTCAGCAGTAAAAGTGATTTGAATAAGCGTCTAGAAGTTGACTAGGAGCCATAGTTCTGGTAAACAAGCTCACACTCCCTTAGACAAAACTAGGTTAGTCAAGATGCAACCTTAGTAGCATGTAATTGTAGTATTCCTTTCCTTACACTTGATTAATTAGCATTCACCTCGATAACTAAACCATATTTCCTGGCTTATAATTATTGGTATAAAAATGATGAAGCACTTCAGGAATAGTGGTTTGAGCTCTGTGGAGCCTCTCCCTAGTGAAACAATTATAATTGGTGAAAATCATGAAAAACAACCATTTGAGGTATGTGGAAATTGTTCTAGGACAAACAGGCAGCTAAAGAAGTGCTTAGAGGAAAATTTATCTATAAAAGCCTTTATTTAAAATAAAGAAAGATAGCACAATAACTTTCCACATTAAGAAACTGGAAAAAAAGAGCAAACTATACCCACAGCAAGCAGATGGAAATTAAAAATAGTAGAGTGGAAATAAATAAAATGGAAAAGAGAAAATCAATAAAACCAAGAGTTGGTTCTTTGAAAAGATAAATACATTAATAAATCATTACTTGGCCTACGGAAAAAGAAAAGAGAGAGAAAAATCGAATTACTAAAATCAGGAAGAAAAGAAGGGAGTTCACTACCACCTTACAATTTTTTTTTTAATTATAAAGAATACTATGAACAATTGAACATCAACAAATGAGATAACACAGATGAAATGTACAAATTTCTAGAAAGACAAACTACTGAAACTAAACCAAGAAGTAGAAAATCTGACTATACCTTTAAGTGAAGAGATCGATAATTTAAAAGTTGTACCTAATGAAAAGCCTAGGTCTCTAAATGGCTTCACAGGTGAATTCTACCAAACTTTTAAACAAGTAATACCAATCCCCCACAAACTCTTTCAAAAAGTAGAAGAGGAAGTCATATTTCCCGATTTTGTCTGTGTGGCCAGTGTTAACCTAATACCAAAACCAGACAAGACCTCATGAGAAAAGGAAATAATAGATCAATGTTTCCTATAGAGAAGCAAAATCCTCAACAAAGTGTTACCAAACTGAATCCAACAATATGCAGAAAGAACAAGGATTATACAGCCAGGCCAAGTAGAATTTATTCCAGGAATTTAGCACCAAAAATAAATTTTAAAATAGACCTTATTAATAGAATACAGTACAAAAATCACATGATCATCTCAATAGACACAGAAAAAGCATTTGATAAACCAAATACTCTTTCATGATAGAAGCACACAGCAAACTAAGAGAAGGGAACTTCCTTAAATTTATAAAAGGTGCCTATGAAAAACCCACAGTTAACATCACACTTTGTGGTGAAAACCAGAAAGCTGTCCTCTGAAGATCAGGAATAAGACAAGAATGTGCAGTCTCTCCACTTCTGTCAAACACTGTACTGGATGGTCTAGCCAACGCACTTAGGCAAGAAAAGTAATAAAAGATACCTAGATAGGAAAAGAAAAAACTCTCTTTATGAACAGATGACACGATCTTATATTTAAACAATTCTAAGGAATTAGAAAAATACTCTAAGAACGAACACAAGTTCATTAAGGTTGCAAGATACAAGATCAATATACAAAAACTGGTTGTACTTATATGCACAATAACATTAAGAAAATAATTCAATTTACATTAGCATCCAAAAGAATAATATACCTAAGATTTAAATTTAACAAAAGAAATGCAAGTCTTGTGAAGTGAAAACTGCTACAAAACATTGAAAGAAGTTAAAGAAGATAGATAAATAAATGGAAAGACATTCCATATTCATGAATAGGAAGACTTAATACTGTTAAGATTGCAATACTCTCTGGCTTAGTTTCCTATGGCTGACGTTACAAATTACCACAAACATCGTGGCTTAAAACTACAGAAATGTGTTCTCTCACAATTTTAGAGGACAGTAATCCAAAATCAAGATGTTGACAGGGCAGCATACCCTCTAAAGTCTGTAGAGGACAATCCTTCTATGCCTCTTCCAGCTTCTGGTGGCTCCAGGCAACTCTTGGCTTGTGGCTGTGTAACTCTCATGTCTGTCTACATCTTCATATGTCCTTCACTTCTGAATAGCTGTGTCTTCTTTTCTATGTCTTACAAAGAGTGCTTGTAATTGTATTAAGTGTCCACCTGGATAATCCAGGATGATCTTATCTCAAGATCCTTAATTCCATCTGTAAATATCCTTTTTTTCCAAGTAAAATCTCATTCACAGATTCTGGGGCTAGACCACGGACATATTCTTTAGTGATCATCATTCACCTGCTACCCTTCCTAAATGAATCAATAAATAGAATATAATCCCTATCCAGCTGGCTTCTTTTCTGGAAAATTGACAAGATCATTCTAAATTTCATGTAGAAAACAAGGGACTTTGAATAGCCAAAACAATTTTAAAATAGCAGAATAAAATTGGAAGATCCCTGCTTCCCAATTTTAAACCTTACAGTGAAACTACAGTAACGAAGGCAGTGTGGTACTGGCATAAAGCGAGATATATAGATTAATGGAATAGAATTTAAAGTCTAGAAATAAATCCACACATTTGCAGTTAATTTCTTTCAACAAGGGTGCTGCAAGAGTTCAATGCGGAAATAAAAGTCTTTCAACAAATGGGTGAGAACAACTGGATATCCACATATAAAGTATGAAGTTAGACCTCTACCTCATACCATACACAAAAATGACTCATAATGGACTGTGGACCTAAATGTAAGAGCTAAAACTATAAAACTCTTAAAAAACTTCAGAGTAAATTTTCATGATTTAGGATTAGGCAATGGTTTTGTAATTTTGTCAATAAATGTACAAGTAACAAGAAGATAAATTGGACATCATCAAAATTAAAACTTTTGTGCCCCAGAGGACACCATTAAGATAACAAGAAGACAACCCACTGAATAAAAGAAAATATTGGTCTATCAAATAGCTAAAAAGGGACTTATATCCAGAATATGTAGAATTCTTAGAACTCAATGTAAAAGACTATCCAATTAAGAATGGACAAAGCATCTGTATAGACATCTCTCTAATGAAAAATATATATATATAGCCAATAAACACATAAGAGATGATCGGCATCATTAACCATAGGGCAATGCAAATTAAAACTGCAATGAGATACCACTTCAGCCCACTTCGATTGTTATAATGACAAGAATCAGTTGGAAAGACTGAGAAATTAGACCCTTTATATGTTGCTGTGAAATTGTAAAAATGGTGTAACTGCTTTGGAAAACAATTTTTCTGTTCTGCAAAATGTTAACTACTGTATTTGTATATGACCCAGCAATTACACTTGTAGGCATAAACATAAGAGAAATAGACACGTCCACACAAAAACTTGTACATAAATGTTCCTAGAAGCATTATTCATGATAGTCAAAAAGTGGAAACAATCTAAATGTCCATCAAGTAATGAATGGATATTTTATACCCATATGATGGAATATTATTGGGGCATAAAAAGGAATGAAGTACTGATACAGGCTACAATATGGATGAACTTTTTCATCATGCTGAGTAAAACATTGTGTTAAGTGAAAGAAACCTGTCACAAAAGACCACATATTGTATATTTCTATTTATTTGAAAATGTCAAGAATAGGCAAATTTTAAAAGACAGAACATAGACTAGTGGTTGACAAGGATTAGGGCCTCTGAAGGATGGGATGTGACTGCTAACAGGGACAGGGTTTCTTATGAGGTGATACAAATGTGCTAAACTTAGATTGTTGTGATGGTTGCACAACTCTTTGATAGTCATTGAATTATACACCTGAAATGGGTGGTTTTTATGGTGTGTGAATTTATCCAATAAACTGTTATTTGTTTTAGTGGTTACCCTATTTTTTAAAAAATATGTGTATGCAGCTTCCAAACTAATAGAGGGGACAAAAACCTCAACCAATATAACAGAAATCAATAAGGAATAAAAATAGAGGAAAAGAGTGAAATGAAATTTATGGAATAGGATAGTAGAAATAAATGTAAACATTAATAATTATAGTAGAAGTAAATGGACGAAGCTCATTAATAAGGCAATATTGTTTTAATGAATTTTTAAAAATCTAGCTAACTCGTATATACTGGAGATACCTAAAACCTAATGGCTTAGAAAGGTTGAAAGTAAAAGACAGCAAAAGGTATACCAAGTATATATATTAAGCAGAGAAAGGTGATGCTGTTATAATGACATCAGGGGAAAATAGTCTTTAAGAAAACAAGAATTATTAGAGAAAAACTAGATCACTACATAATAATGATAAGCTTATTTTACCCAGAAAATGTAACCATTCCAAATTCATATAAACACAATAACAAAGCCCCCAGATATATAAGGCAAAAGTTGACAGAATTACTAGAACAAATTGACAAATCACCATCATGGTGGAGATTTTAACAAAAATGACTTATAGATCATGCAGACAAAGATATCAGAAAATAATAGGCCATAAAGCAAGTCCCAATAGAGTTAAAAGAAACAGCAACGTAAGACTAAATGTTTTACTGATTTGTACAGAGTAGATAATAATCAAAGCATAAAGAAGTTATGTTTAAGGTACATTTCTATCTAGTGGAGGATCTTCATTTACCTGTTTTTTATTTTACAGTTTATTTTCATAATTTGTATATTGTAGAAAGGGAGCTAGTGTTTATCAAATGCCAGGTGGATACCAGGTGTTTACTTATAATGCTCACAACAACTTCATAAGAATAACTACTATCTTTAATTGCACATGTGGAAATAGATACTCAGGAAAGCTACGTGATTTTCCTAAGGTCTGGTAAGTGATGGAGATCATGTTTGGATTCAGGTTTGTCTGGTGGAGTCCTGTACTAAGTACATTTTAGAAATGAGAAATTGTTTCTCGACTAGGTGTCTGACTGCTCACTTGAAACTACACAATGAATTTTGAGCATGGGTAAATGTATGTAATCCTACTCTAAGAGCAATTCATATAAACTTCCTTTCTTCCTTCTTCTTTTCTCTTTTTATTTATTTAAACCCCAAATCACTGCCAAAAAAAAAAAAAAATACAGACTCAACATCACGTGAATCAATATAAATTATTTGCTGCAGTTTTAGTCCAGAAGAAAATATAAAGTTCACCTTACCAATATTATATGAGTAAGATGCTAGTGCTTATAATGTGGAGTTGATCTCATTTTTATTAAGGGATGGTATGTAAAAGGAGTAGAAAATTTGAAAGGCAAAAAGGAGAGAGTTTAGCTTTCTTAGAAAAATACATATATCTTGCAGATGAGGTACAAGAATCAGCATTTACTTAGCTGGGTAGTGTACTTTAAATATGACTTAATTTATGTATCCCACCAATCCTATGAAAAAGGTACAATTATATTTCACATTTTATAAATGAGAAAACTGAGGCTCAGAGAAGTTAAGTAACTTTACCTAGAGTTTCACTTATAGTAATTGGTGAACAAGAGTCCATATTCATAATCACATACACCATAATGCCTCAAAGGTATGTAAATGTCTTATAATGGAAACATTTCTTCTTTGATGACGGCAAATGTTCAGTCTATGTTTTCTTCTATTCATTTTTTTTGTTTGTAGGCTAGATACCTACCTTCATTTCATTCAACCAATTTATTGGACAACTTTGAACTTTAGCAGATTTTTTACAGGGCATGACTATGACCAGTTGCATGTAAAAACTGATAATTGTTCTGTTTGCTAGAAAAAGTCCAGTTTTCTACTCTTACAGTAAGTCGTCCAGAGATGTAGGAAAAACTTTGTCCAAATGAGGGAATTTGGTACGAGCTAGGAAAGCCAACCCAAAGGCCAAAGTTGAGGGAAACTGATGAATAAAATGACAAAGGCATACAACCTGAGGTAAAAGGGTAGCATACAGGAAATAGGGGATTTAAAGTTGGGTCAAGAAGTTGAATATTGACTAGCACTGTACTAGAATAAGCTGACTATGTAGAATAAAAAGAAGTATTTTCATCTCATTTGTAGCTGAATATTTCCTGCCCCTATCTCTTCAGATTCCAAGAACTAAAGGGCCAGTACCTTGAGCTAGAGGTGAAGGGTGAGAGGGATTGGAACTACCAGGACATGTATTAGGAATAGATGCTCTTAAGCCACATCTGTAGGATACAGAGGGTCTCCTATTGGGTGCCTGTAGTCCAGCTTGCTCCTTTCTAGAATCTTTGCCCATGGATTACATCCACTATAGGAATACTAGCTATGAAAAATTCCATGTTTTCCCCTTTTTCCATATTTGAGATAAAATAAGATAGAGGTTTTATATACAAGATAACATGTTTCTCCCATGTCAAATATTTAGACTGACTGTCCGACAGTGTTTTCTCAAGCAGTTATAATATAGTTACAATGTAGTCTATGGGATTAAAAATCCAAAGGACTCAGACAAATGTTACACAGATGATAAAAGGGTTTCCTTTAATTATTTTATCTTTTTCAGTAAAAAAAAAAAAAAAATGCAAATGAAATTATTAGATTTTCATTTGGCATTAATTTTTATTTTGGAGATGTATTCACTGTTTAATGAAGGTTAAAAAGTATAGAACTATGTTAAGTGAACAGTGTAATGAATGAGATATCACCTCGTACCTGTTGGAATGGCTATTATCAAAAAAGCAAGAAATAACAAGGGTTGGCAAGGATGTGGAGAAAAAGGAACCCTGCTGCACTGTTGGTGGCAGTGTAAGTTCATGTAGCCACTATGGAAAACAGTATGGAGGTTCCTCAAAAAATGAAGAATACAACTACCGTACAGTCTAGCAATTTCACTTCTGGGTATTTATCCTAATAATAGGAAAACACGAATCCAGAAGGACACATTCACCCCCATGTTCATTGCAGCATTATTACAATAGCAAAGGTATGGAAACAACTTAAGTGCCCATCAACGGATAAAAGGGTAAAGAAGATGTGGTATATGTATATATATATATATACACACACACAACAAAGTACTACTCAGCCACAAAAAGACGAAATCTTGCCATTTGCAACAACATGGATGGACCTTGAGGGCATTATGTTACGTAAAATTAGTCAGACTGAGAAAGATAAATACCATAAGATTTTATTTCTATATGGAAAAAAGAAAAAAAAAACTAAATAAATGCACAAACCAAAGAAAAACACATAGATACAGAAACAGAGTAGTGGTTATCAGAGGAGAAGGGGCATGGGGAGAGTGAAATGGTAAAGGAGATCAACTGTAAGGTGACAGATGGAAACTAAATTTTTGGTGGTGAGCACGCTGTAGGGTGTGCAGAAGTAGAAATATAATGTTGTACACGTGAAACTTACCAGTGTTACCTCAATCAAAAATGAATTTTAAAAGATCAAATGAATAATTTTTTAAAATATCCTGCCAGTGTCAAGTGAAAGAGGTAATAGTAGAAGACTTTGAAGTTCCCAGTGTTGCTTAACGCGTGTTTATGTTTCTCACAATGCCCAGAATAATGTATTTTACGTAGCTTGTGTTCATAAAATATTAGTTGATTTTTCATAGCAGTTTCACTTTAAGTTCTTGCCCAAAATTCAGGGAGCTCAGGATCAACCGGTCTTCGAGAGGTGGAAACCCCACTTGTTAACTGAAAAGTTGCTGGTTCTTGGGCGTTGATGCCAATAAAGACCCGCACATCATTGTTAATAATGTGGGTACACCTATTTATAAATGATAGGCATAGAAGAGTCTCAGATATGTTCATTTTTACCAAGTGCGATATAGGGACAGTTTGTTTTATTTTAAAGAGAATACTTTTTTTCATTTTGTTTCAAAATGACTGCAGACGGTTGAGAGTGAAAGGTGTTTTATTCTTACTGACTCTCAAGTTTGCTGTAAATCACATGGTTTCTTTCTTGGAAACACAGAGAAACTATGAGCTGGAAAGAACCTTAGAAATGAACCTTAGTCCTGTTATTTTACAGACTAAGAAACTGTAACCCAGAAAATTGAAGCAACTTCCTAAGGTAACAGATTTACTTAGTGGCTGAGCCAGAACTGGAATCTGTGTTTGCCTTATTCTACCTCCAGTGTTATTTTTCCACTATACACAATCCTATTTTGCATATATCATGTCAAAATGACTGGTCAGTTTACAAAAACATGAAGTCCAGTTGGTTATTTGACCTGTTAGCCTGCCATGTGGGCTGCAGAATTCTCCGTTATGTGTATTACACAGGGGATGCTGTTATTTATTGTAGCACATGGTATCCAGTTCATGCAGACAATAAGGAAAGCATATCTTTCTAGTCTTTGTATCAGAATATGTTGTGTTTTATTCCAAACAACTTGGTTCTATCTTAGGAACACTGTGAATTCCATAACCGATCAGTTTTGCCTTTCCTAACTAGTGGCTGGAAAGCTAAGAGCTAATGTGTGGCCTAATTTTATTAGTGCAGAGAGTGCTGTGTAACAAATTATTCTGTTATCTTTAGTTCTGGCTCTGTTTTACATCCCTACATTTGATTTTTTTTTTTTTTTTTTTTTTTTTTTGGCTTTTACACCTATTTCTATTTTGTCTTGCAGGACATTTGGTCCTGTCCAAAATGTTATGACATTTGGTCCATGTCAAAAGGACCTTGATACTTTGTTCTGTCCAAAACCATTTGGCATGGGTCAAATGTGCTCATGGATGTTTTTGACAGGCCAAATTTCAAGGATCTTTTGATTTGGACCGAATGTCTTACAGCCATTTTAGACAGGACCAAATATCTGCTAACCTTAGTTTGTGTTATATTGGGTGTTTTTTTTGGTTGTTGAAACTTAAATCCTTTTTTTTGTTAAGACATATATAAACAAACATGTAGGGGATTAAATTCACTATGAAACTATTTTATCATAGATTAAATTTCAGTATTTATTCCGTAGTTTATTTTGAAAATATCTAGAAAGAGTTTTCCAACTCAATTTGATTAGTTTACTCTCTTCAACCTTGGTCTAGTGTCATTTTGATAAGTTTACATCATGGAGATGACATGAGGAAATTAAATTATTTTATAACTTGTTTACGTAATTTTATTTGCCTGAACTGCATCTGAACCTGAATTTAAACTTGCAGAAGATAAGTAACAGATTTGCTGTAAAAGTATCTCATATAAATGTGAAGAGATGTTAATTATCAGTGCTTAAAAAATTCTTTTAACAAGGTAAAATGTTTACTTTATTGGGGGTTTCTTTGGAGTTGAAAAAGCTGTTTGTATAGCAAGTACATTTCTGAGAGAAGATCAATAGGATTGGCCTAAGCTTCAAAGGGTGTTCTTTTCCAAATATTTCACATTTATTAGCAGTGAAGAATCACTTAAAGGGATAAAGATACACTGTGGATTACAGAGTAGCTCAGAATTATCTGACAATCCTAGTTGATGTTTGCAATTTGTTCAGGGCCTAATAATCTGGTTTTACTTGAAAGCTGATTTACTTTATAAACGAATATTTACTGTTTCTGATTATTCTATTCACAAGACTACATGACCTCAAAAGCAAAAGATTTCAGTGGTCCTTCCTGAGCTTCTACCGTCAGCTTTTCTAAGTGTTCAGCTACATGAGCTCTTCCTTGGTCTGTTGTATGTGGTGATACTATAAATGAAGAATCAGCAAATGTTTGGAGGGAAACAGGGGCACAGGATTTCAGGCTCACTTCTCTGTGGTTCCCTTTCGCTCCTTAATCTTGGTTCTTCACATTCTGGCTGCCATAATCATTCTCTGATAACTTCAAAGAACTGGTGTTCGCAGTTCATCCAGTTTATAGAGTGATTCTCAGCATGAAGATTAATCTGATAACAGCTACATTACCATAGCGTATCATAGCGTTTCTTTGGTAAAACAATACTTGTATATTTTCTATTTCAGGGGCAATAAATGTTTCCTCTCCTCCTTCCTGAACTTAGAACTAGCACTAATCCAAATGTAATGGGAAAAGTGTATTTCTCTAAGCTTAGGAAATCGAAGTAATAAAGTTTAAATCGAAGTAGTAAAGTTTGACTTCTTGGCAACCTTTCTCCTATCCAGACTGTCTTGTAGTCAGCTTACTAGCTGCTTCTAGTTTACCATGGCATCGCTCAAGCTTCACCCTTTGCTTAAGATCTGTTTTAAGCTACCTTTTCTCTCTCACTTCAAAACTGAGTAGTCTCTGTCACATATTGTCAACTCTAATTGCTTTAGTCTATCCTCTGAAAGCTTAGCGCACCCCTCCTCATTAAAGCAGAGTTAGCTATTAAGTTGCCTCTTATTTCTAAACTCCAGTGTTTTTCTGCTGCTTCATTTGCTATTCTCTGAAGAACTTTCTGAAATTCAGGCCTCAGATGTCACGTCACTGCTTGATACCTCTCAGGCATTCCCCATAGGAAAGTGTCCAGACTCCTTGGACTGGTAAGGGCCTTCGTGTGCTGGTCACATCCTACTTTTTTGCTGCATTTTTAGCCTTACTTCTACATGCATCTGAAGGTCCAATTTCTCGAGATTTTTTTCATGGAATTTTTTTTCCAGAACATGTCATATCTTTCATACTTCTCTGCTTTGGTCATATGCTGCTTTCTTCCATAAATGGTCTTCGTTCTTCCTTTCCCAGAAGGAATTCTACTGACCCTTCAAGGTCCACTGAAGCATCGTCTCTGTTGTGAGACCTTCATTCTCTTCCCTCCCAAGTTTTAGGGCCTCTAGGACACTGTGATGATTCTAATACTGCTCTTTTTACATTTTAAGAATTTGAAACTACTGCTAATCGTTCTGATGTTCTTCTCCTGCTGGTCTGTTAGCTCCTGAGCACAGCACTCAACAAGTAGTAGTTGCTTTACAAGTGTTTGTTTTCCGTAACTGAACTGCAGTGAAGACCGGTGTTTGGCCTGGGCCTCAGCCAATTCTTTCGACAGAGGACCAAGCGTTTCAAGCCCTGCATGGAAGTCCCAAGGGAAGCTCTTTTGGTCAGATGGGTCTTGCAGCACTTGTCAGCTCATAGCATCGAGGTGGCCACCTGCTTTCACTTACAACTTGTCCAATCCTAGAAATTATTAAAAATACCATCATTTTTTAAGCACAACAAAGTTTTTTGCCTAATCCCTTCAAAGAAACTAAGTTTTTATACCGTTCCCTGTGGGGAAGAGACTGTATGGAAATACTAATATTTTACCATGTGAGCCATAAGTTGTATCTATACCTCTAAATTTAGTTCTGAATTGTCAGTAGGGTATAATACCTAGTAGTTCCATGATTCCTTAGTAAGCTAGCTGACTCTTACCCTGGGGGTAAATTTTATTTAGCAATTGAGTTGAGAAGTATTTGGGTTGCTTTGTTAGGTTTAGGTGATTCTCTAGCTTATGCTCCGAAGATCTAAACTGTAATGGAACTTTGAATGCAAAACTGACATCTGCTTGTGCCTGAAGCAGTGCAAAAAGAGATCTTAGTGCCCTTGATACAAAGCTTCCCAAATGCTTACTGTGTACAAAATTGAAGCAATGCCAAGGAAGGAAAATAAAACAAGTGAAAACACTTAAGGGCGCACCCTAGGATACTTTAATAAGGGTGGAACGGAAAAAATAGGATAAGTGCAGTTACACCAGGGAGAATTATAGAAGGAAAATTAAATATTTGATGTCTCTTTGAAGAGCCCAAGGGGTTTATGTTGTCGGCTGTTTAGATGACTGTGCAGCATTTGTACATCATAACACACACGGCACTGATCAGCGAACATATATTCCGAGGAGAAAAGGACAGGATGCAGAAGATCTTAAGTGGGATGGGGACACCGTGATTGGGAGCCATCAGAATCTCCTACAGAGATTTCTTTGAACAATTAGAAAACTTCCTGTCTCCACACCAAGAAATTATGACGACCCTTCTAGGGAAGCTAGAAGCACCCTTCCTACCTCCCCTTGAGGTTCACTGTTGTTATGTCTAATGATTTCTAAATTCAGTGACTATCTTTATTCAACACCTAGATTACTTTCTCTTGAGGTGTGGCACATAGCAGAGAAATCATATGAACGAATTGCGTGCACAGGATCATATTATACTATCAGGATGTCTTCATGACAGTGCACAGATCATGTTAAACATACCAATTGGAACTCTGCACTTTGAAATTGGCCCGGCAAGGCCAAGCACTGACTGCTCTCCCTTTAGCCTCTTTGAGCCTCTTTTTTCCCTGAGGTTCATTGACCTTAAATGTTTGGTAAAGTGGCAGCACCACTCCAATTTTAGAAAGAGGACACATTTCAACACTGATGAGCAATGTTTCTTATCTCAGTTGCCAGCCAGTATGTTAAACTTCCATCCATCAATTCTGACTGAGCTAGGAGTGTATGATGAATGCTTATAGATTTTCTACCCTGCTGGGGACTTGAAGAGCTTTAGTAGAAAAAAGAAGAAGAAAAAAAAAAAAAAGCTGGCTCCTGGCCTCTGCCTTGAGTTGTAAAAGTATTCCTCTAAATTAACATGTTTCTCTGAATTGTCCCCATATGTTGATTTTTTAAAAGTGTGCATTAGATGACAAAAACTGTTAGAGCCTAATCTAAGTCAATATTGATAGCCCTTGGATTCGAAACTTTCTCATGGAAAATAGATTTAGTCATTTAACACAAACCATCAGAGAAGAACAATACGAGTCACCGAGCATTAAGTCCCCACCCCTAACAAATGTTATCCCAACAAATAACTTACTCTCCAGAGGATTAACATAACCTAAATTTACTTCATCATTATTTATTATTATATGGAGAAATATATACTAAAAGAAAAAGACCCTCTAAATTTCTCCAAGGCCTTGGAGAGAGCTGATTTTTTGAGATGCTTAATTTAATGCAAACATTCCACACTCACTGATTAAATGAAAAGCAACGTGAAATAACTATCTATAGCGCATTTTTCATTTATTGCGCAGAGCTGGCCTGAGGCTTGTTTTTAAAAGTACCAGATGTTTTTTTTGAGAAATATATTTGTCTTTGTGTGATGACAGATGCTCTTTGAAATGACAAAGTATATAATAGCAGAGTTTGCCATTTGAAATCAGGAAATTCAGTTTTTTTCCCCAAGTCACATCTAAAAGACAAAGCTTACTAAGGTTTTTTTTTAACGTGATTCCATTATAAGCCTGCCACTTTGAATTTTATTCCCCAGCTAGGAGGACTAATTAATTCTAAAAGGCAAAGGCTTTATTTAAGAACAATTTTCCTGTTTTGATTCAGGTGTTGTGTGGTAATAAAATAAGTTATTAACCTATGCCATAGTCTCAGGTCTAAGCCACCTTCTTTTTCTCTGTTCCTCAAAACTGAGGATCACATGCAGGAGAATGTGACAAATTTTTCGCTTTATAAGTGTGAGGAAAAGTGCCTCGTAAGTAGTTATTACACTCCTGAGAGGATATCACTGATTATGGTGATAACAAGGGTGAATAAATAGAGCCAATTATAAGATATATTCTATTGGTTGCAAAAGATAGAGAAAAACTGATAGTATGCTGTGTTGATGAGTCTGGAGATTAGCATTCTTATACTTGGTTAGTAGGAATATAAGTGGTGACACACTGTAGGAGGGGGCAATTTCATAATAAAACTAGAAAAATAGTTTTGAGCCTGCAATTCTACATCTAGGAATTTATTATGGAAATATATTTGCAAAGACAAAAGGACATGAATATTCATTACAATAGTGTTGTAATAGAAAAAGCGACCTAGATGTCTAACCAATATGGGTAAAATTAATAATGATTTATTCACCTAGTAGTAAACTTTTATATGAATACTACGCTACCACTTGGGTAAACATAGGAGTATACACATACCTACCTACAAACATACATACACGTGCACATTCGTGTAAAGTCACTTATATCCTTTTCTATGCAATGTACCCATGAACTGTTTCTGAAAGGGTGCATGTGAAACTACTAAGCTGTCTCTTCTGAGAAAAGAAACTAAAGACTAGAATGGGAAGATGATGTACTTTTATATTTATTATTTTGTGTTGTCAGAGAGTTTTTGTCCATGAATTGCTTTTTACAGTTAAATAAGGAATTATTTTAAAATATAATTTTTTCAGAAAAGTTTATTTTAGGATAAATCCTATATTCTTTTTGTCTTACATTATATGTTACTAAGGATAAAATCTCCCAATAGGCTAGTTGGGAAAAATTGAGGCTGTGGCCAGCCCTTACTGTCTGAGAGGGGATGGTGTGGAGAATGCTTACACCACACCTAGGGCTTTCCTTCTGGAGCAGGTAGAATGCTAATGAAAGCAGCGGGGTTTGTCAGAAATGCATTTATCTTGTTGTATATTGTCTGCCTAGCACCTTTCTTTTCTTCTACAAATGTCATCTTCTTTCTTTGGGAATTTCTCTTCCCTCCCTCCAACCACATTTCCACAGAAAAAAAAAATTTTTTTTAACCTGACTATGCCTCCTTTGCCAGGGTTCCCAGAGAGGACACTAGATTTAAGCCCAGCCAAACAGGTCCTTCCCTGAGAGCAGGTTAACATGAAGTTCACACAGACACACACACACATGCATGCACACACACACACACGCACACATTAGCACCCACTTGAACATTTTTCAAATTAGAAAGTGAGAAATTAAGAATATTTTAAAAATTACTTAAGCATATATGTGCATCTGTCATACACACCATAAACAGCACTAGATGTCAGCACTCTGCAAGTTGTATTGAATGAGGCAAGATTTGTTATTTCTGATTGAAATTTTGTTTTAATTTTTTGGATTTTTTGAAAGGAATTTCTCCTTTAAATATTCCAGAGATGCCAAAATGAACATTATTACTGTAGTGTACATTTTGAGTGATATCAAAATGACAAAACACTAAAAAAGCTATAGGAGTAATTATTACATATTTGCTTTTTCTTTTTATTAAAGATAATATGTTTTATGTTATAACATGACTTATTCCTGGGACAAGCTCTGGGAACTCACAGGTCCCTATTTGACAGTTTTTGTTTTCATGTCGCATCTACTCAAAATGCACCATCACAAAATTTGGGGGGTATTTATAAAATATGACAGGTCTAAATATTTTTACTGACCAGGACTGCTGACCTTTCTCCCCTTCATAAGAAGTCTTCTTTACAGTCAAAAATTTTTCATTTGTCTCAGTGAAACCCTCTGATGTGTTTCAGATTCACTTGTTGTAATAACATTATTTAAAATAACAACAAAACATGAAAATAACAGAATATCCAACAGTAGGGGATTGGTTTAAAGGGACTCAGTAAAGGAGAGGGAGTGGCCAAGTTGGCGGAGTAGGAAGACCCTCAGCTCACTTCCTGCTATTGGCACACGAAAACTACAACTATTTAAAGAGCGACTATCAGTGAGAATGACCTGAAGACTAGCAGAAAAGATTCTCTACAACTAAAGATATAAAGAAGGAATGACAGAGAGATGAGTAGAAGGGGTGAAGATGCAGTATAGTCAAAATCCACATTCCTGGGTAGGCGACCTACAAATGGGAGGATAATCACAATTGCAGAAGTTCTCCCCAAGAAATTAGGGGTCCAAATCTGGGGGTCCTGCACCAGGAAGACAAGCCCCAGAATGTCTGCCTTTGAAGGCCAGTAGGGCTTGCTTACAGGAGAGCCAGAGGGCTGTAGGAAACAGACTCCATGCTTAAAGGACACATGCAAAATCTCACATGTTTCAGGACCCAGTACCGAAGAAACAATATGAAAGGAGCCTGGGTCAGACCTACTTGTGCCTGGAAGAAGCCTGTCCCAAAGAGGCAGAAGGCAACTGGAACACCCTTGGGGACACAGACACTGGAAGAAGCCATTTAGAAGACATTGTTCTACCACAAGGACACTTGTGGTGGCAAGCATCATTTTGGAGTCCTCCCTCTAACCTTTTAATGCTATTGGCTTACCTGGCAACCAGCTGGTTGGCACCAGTCCTAGGACTCCCCAGGCCAAGTAGGCAGCCTCATGGGGACCCAGTTCCACATGCCAGGAGGCCCAGGATCTTGCCCCACCCACTAGAGGGCCAACCCCAGTCCTGGGATCCTCCACACCATAGCCTTACCACCAGAAGGTTGATACCAGCCCCAGGAGCTGCAGCCGGCCACCCTAGGATGTGGTCCTTCTCACCAGTGGCCAGCCTCCACATAAGGCAGGGCCTGGAAGCCAACCAGCCCAGGGGACAGCATTGCATACGAGTGTACCCACAATAGGCAGCCTTGCCACAACAGAATGAACCATTCAGTTCATATAGGGGGTACCCTAGATCACAGTTGTGGTGACCAAAGGAGAGTGTGTCACTGAGCCCCATAGAATGTCTCCTACATAAGGCTACTTCTCCCAGACTGGGAAATGTAACTGCTCTACATAATACACACAAATAAACACAGATAATTTGGCAAAATGAAGTGACAACAGAATATGTTCCAAACAAAGGAACAAAATAAAACTCCAGGAGAAGAACTAAGCAAAGTAGAGCTTAGCAACCAAGCCTACCAGACTGCCTACCAGACTACCCACAGTAATCAGCTTGCCACATCAGAAGAACTCACACAGCCAACATATAGGACACACTTAGAGCATATAGCTCTGAAGACCAGAGAGGAGTGTGCTCCTGGGACTCATAGGACATCTCCTACAAAAGGCCATTTTTTTTCAGGGTGGGGAAATGTAACCAATTCACCAAACAATTAGAAATTTAAAAAGCAAATTAGGCAAAGTGAGATAATAGAGAAATATGTTCCAAATGAAGGAACAAGGTAAAAACCCTGGAAGAAGAATTGGGTGAAGTGGAGATAAGCAATTTACCTGATAAAGAGTTCAAGGTAATTATCATACAGATGCTCAAAGAACTCAGGAGCAAAATGGATGAACACAGTGGAAAGTTAACAAAGAGTTATAAAACGTAAAGAAGAGCCATACAGAGCTCAAGAATATAATAACTGTAATAAAAACACACTAGAAGGAATCAACAGTAGATTAGATGATAGAGGAACGGATCAGCTATCTGGAAGACAGAGTAGTGGAAATCACCCAAGATGAAGAGAAAAAAAAATTTTTATATGAAGACCATATATGCCTCTGGGACAATATCAAACATACAAACATTTGCATTATAGGGGTCTCAGAAGGAGAAGAGAGAGGTAGGGGCAGAAACTTACTCGAAGTGATACTAGCGGAAAACTTTTCTAACCCAGGAAAGGAATAGACGTCCAGGTCCAGGAAGCACAGAGAGAATTCCAAACAAGATCAACCCAAAGAGGTCTACACCAAGACACATTACAATTAAAATGGCAAAAGTTAATGATAAAGAGAAAAATTTTAAAGCAGCAAGGGAAAGCAACTAGTTTTGTACAGGGGAACCTCCATAAGACTATCCGCTGACTTTTCAGCAGAAACTTTGCAGGTCACAAGTATTAGCATGATACATTTAAAATGATGAAAGGAAAAAGCCTAAAACCAAGAATACTCTACCTAGCAATCATTCAGATTTGAAGGCAAGAGAAATTATTTTATAGGCAATTAAAACCTAAGAGAGTTCAGCACCACTAAACCAGCTTTAGAAGAAGTGTTAAGGGGACTCCTCTAAGTGGAAAAGAAAAGACCACAGCTAGAAATATGAAAATTACGAGAGGAAAAAAATATCATTGGTAAAGGCAAATATACAGTAAAGGTAGTAGATGAACCATTTATAAAGCTAGTAGGAAGGTTAAAAGATAAAAGTAGTAAAATCATCTGTATCCACAATAAATAACTAAGGGATCCACAAAACAAAAAGATGTAAAATATGGTGTCAAAAATACTAAATGGGGGTGGGGGACAGTAAAAATGCAAGTTTGTTAGAATACATTTGAACTTAAGAAATCATTAACTTAAAATAATTTCCTATGTATATAGGTAGCTATATATAAACCTCATAGTTATCACAAACCAAAAATCTATAATAGACATACACAAAAGAGGAATCCAAACATAACACTAAAGATAGTCATCAAATCACAAGGGAAAAGAACAAAAAAAGAAAAAGGAACAAAAAAGAACTACAGAAACAATCAGTAAAATTACAATAAGTACCTACCTATCAATGATTACAGTAAATGTAAATGGACTAAGTGCTCCAGTCCAAAGACATGGAGTAGCTGAATGTATTATAAAAGTAAGACCCATCTATATTCTGCCTACAAGAGACTCACTTCAGTTCTAAAGACACACACACACTGAAAGTGAGGGGATGGAAAAATGTATTCCATGGAAATGAAAATGAAAAGATAGCTGCAATAGCAATACTTATATCAGACAAAATAGACTTTAAAACAAAGATTGTAACAAGTGACACAGAAGGGGATTAGACAACAATAAAGGGTCAATCCAATAAGAAGATGTAGCAATTATAAGCATATATGCACCCAACATAGGAGCACTTAAATATATAAAGGAATATTAACAAACATAAAGGGAGAAATTGACAGTGACAGTAATACTAGGGGGATTTAACACCCCACTTGCAACAATGGACAGATCATCCAGACAGAAAATCAATAAGGAAACACTGGCCTTAAGTGACATACTTGACCAGATTGACTTAGATGTGTATAGAATATTCCACACAACAGCAGAATACACTTTCTTTTCAAGTGTTCATGAAACATTCTCCAGAAGAGATCACATGCAAGGCCACAAAACAGGTCTCAGTAAATTTAAGAAAAGTGAAATCATATCAAGCATCTTTTATGACCACAACAGTGTGAAACTCGGAATCCACTACAAGAAAAAAAAAAACAAAAAAACTTCAGATGCCACACACATGTGGAGGCTAGACAATATGCTACTAAACAACCAATGGGTCACTGAAGAAATCAAAGAAGAAATCAAAAAATACCTGGAGACAAATGAAAATGGAAACACAACCATCCAAAATCTGTGGGACACAGCAAAAGCAGTCCTAAGAGGAGAGTTTATAGTGATAAAATCCTACCTAAGGAAGCAAGAAAAATCTCAAACAACCTAACTTTACACCTAAAGGAACTAGAAAAAGAAGAACAAACAAAACCCAAGTTAGTAGAAGGAAACAAATCATAAAGATCAAAAGAGAAATAAATTAGAGACTAAAAAAATAGCAAAGATCAATAAAACTAAAAGCAAATTTTTTGAAAAGATAAACAAAATTGATAAACCTTTAGCCAGACTCATCAAGAAAAAGAGAGGGCCCAAATAAAATCAGAAATGAAAAAAGACAAGTTACAAACAACACTACAGAAATACAAAGGATCATAGGTATTACTCAAGCAATTTCACACCAATAAAATGGATAACTGAGAAGAAATGGATAAATTTCTAGAAAGATAAACTCCCAATACTGAATGAGAAGTACAAAATATGAACAGACCAATTACCAGTAATGAAATTGAATCAGTAATTTAAAAAAAAACCTCCAAAGAAACAAAAGTCCAGAATTCACAGGTGAATTCTACCAAACATTTAGAGAAGAATTAACACCTATCCTTCTGAAAGTATTCCAAAAAGTAGAGGGAAGACACATTTTGAATTCATTCTATGAGGTCAGAATCAACCTGATACCAAAATCAGACAAAAATATCACAAAAAAGAAAATTATAGGCTAATATCACTTATGAACATAGATGGGAAAATCCTCAACAAAATATTAGCAAACAAAATTCAACAATATATTAAAGGAATCATACATCATGATTAAGTAGGATTTATTCCAGGGATGCAAGTGTGGTTCAATAGCCACAAAACAACCACCATGATATGCCACACAAACAAATTAAAGAATACAAATATGATCAACTCAATAGATGCAAAAAAAGCTTTTGAAAATTTTGATAGAAACTCAACAAAGTGGGTATAGAAGGAACATACCTCAACATAATAAAGGCCATATATGAAAAACCTACACTCCATTATCATACTCAAGGAGAAAAGTTTATAACATTTCCTCTAAGATCAGGAACAAGACAAGAATGCCCACTCCTGCCAGTTTTATTCAATATAGTATCGGAAGTCCTAGTCACAGCAATCAGACAAGAAAAAGAAATAAAAGGACTCTAAATTGGAAATGAAGAAGTAAAACTGTCACGATTTGCAGAGGACATGATACTATATATAGAAAATTCTAAAGACACCACCAAAAAACTATTAGAACTAATAAATGAATTCAGTAAAGTTACAGGATACAAAACTAATATACAGAAATTGATTGTGTTTCTGTACACTAACAGCAAACTATCAGAAAGAGAAATTAAGAAAACAAACCAGTTTACAATTGCATCAAAAAGAATAAAAGGAATAAATCTAACAAGGAGGTAAAAAACCTCTTCTTAGAAAACTATAAGACATAAAAGAAATTGAAGATGACACAAGCAAATGGAGAGATATATCATGCTCATGGATTGGAAATATTAATATTGTTAAAATGACCATATTCCCCAAGGCAATCTACAGAGTCAATGCAATCCCCATCAAAGTACCCACAGCATTTTTTACAGAACTAAAACAAACAGTTCTAAAAATTCTATGGAACTACAAAATACCTTGACTAGCCAAAACAATCTTGAGAAAGAAGAACAAAGCTGGAGGTATGACACTCCCTGATTTCAAACTATATTATAAATAAATAACTAAATAAACAAATGTAGCTACATCAAACTAAAAAGCTTTTTCACAGTGAAGGACACTGTCAACAAAATGGAAAGGTCACCTCCCGAATGGGAGAAGGGATTTGCAAAGGATATATCTGGTAAGGGGTTAATATCCTAAATATACAGAGAAATCATACAACTCAATATAAAAAGAACAATTTGTTTAAAAAATGGGCAGAGGATCTGAACAGACAATTTTCCATAGAAGACATACAGGTGGCGAAAAGGCACATGAGAAGAAGCTCAATTCTTCAGGGAAGTGCAAAATCAAAACTGCAATGAGACATCACCTCACACCTGTCAGAGCGGCTATCATCAAAGAGACAAATAGCAAGTGCTGGAGAGGATGTGGAGACGAGGGAACCCTCGTGCCCTGTTGGTGGGATTATAAATTGGTGCACACACTGTGGAAAACAGTCTGAAGCTTCCTCAAAATTTAAAAATAGAACTGCCATATGTTTTAGCAATTCTACTTCTGGGTATTTTTCTGAAGAAAACAAAAACTCTAATTTGAAAAGATATAGGCACCATATGTCTATTGCAGCATTATTTACAATAGTCAAGATATGGCAGCAACCTAAGTGTTCACTGATAGATGAATGTATAAGGAAAGTGTGGTACACACACACACACACACACACACACACACACACACAGAGGACTATTACTCAGCCATAAAAATAGAATGAAATCTTGCTGTTTGCAACAACATGGATGGAACTAGAGGGTATTATGTTAAGTGAAATAAGTCAGAGAAAGACAAGTGTACGATTTCACTTATATGTGGAACCTAAAAAATAAATGAATAAACATACCAAAATAGAAAAATAATCATAGACACAGAGGACAAACAGGTGTTTGCCAGGGGGGTGCTGGGCTGGAGGATGAGTGAAAAACAGGTGAGGGAGATTAAGAGCTACAAACTTCTAGTTACAAAATAAATGAGTCACGGTATAAAACGTAACCGTTTCATGAAGTTTCCAAGTCAAATCATTATGCTATACACCTTAAACTTATACAGCACTGTATGTTAATTATAGCTCAGTAAAACTGGAAGGGAATAAAAGGTAAAGGAGAAGATGATTAGTTTCTGGATGGTTCTCTTGAGAAAAGAGCAGACGTAGGAATGTTAGTAGGATCTAAGTAGGTATGGCAAAGGGAAGGTTCAAAGGTGTCCTGAGCAAACCTGCGCTCTGAAGACTTGCCCAAACTCAGAGATGTATTACAGGATGAGTGAACAGATGCACCAGCTACAATGGAACAGATGTTCCCAGCTGCTAAGTCACGAGAGCTGCTTTTAGAACTGTATGTTTGGACCAAATTATAAAAAGCCACAAATGACATGATGATGATAGCAGCGTTTAAGCAAAAGAGAGCTGATGACTCAGTGGAAAATGAACTGAAGTGGAGGGAAAGCTGTTTTACATAATTCAGTCTGAGGGATGACAGGGGTATATAAATGGGAACAATGACAGAAATTCATGACCAATCAGTAATTGTGATAGTAACAATGACTAGTATTTATTTATTCAGTATCTACTCTGTGTGGATGCAAGTCTAAGTGTTTTAGAGCAAGATGTATTATTTACTTTTCATAATAATCATAAGGAAGCTCTTATTTTCCCCACTTTATGCAGGTAACGGAACAGAGGTTCAAAAAATGTAAGCAACTTGTCCAGAATACCCAGCTGGTGGTAAACAGTAGCGCTGGGATTTCACAGTGGGCTCTCTGGCTCCCCGATGCCATGCTGTTTAATGGGATTTGGTGATCCCCTTGATCCCTTTCTCACCCCTTCTCTCTGAGCCATGCCTTACCACTTTCCTCCTTGCTAACTCTTCTCAACTAGGCTGGTCCCCTTGCTGTTATGGAACAAGCACTTTCCCAAGTCAGCTTTGCTTCTCTTATTCCTGCTGCCTAAGATGCCCTTGGCTCAGAGAGCCACATGGCTTTTCCTTCATCTTCTTCAGTGAACCATTTATTGACCTTCCTATGCAAAATAGCTTCCCCATTCTTCTTATACCTTTATCCTGTTTTAGTTTGCCCTGTAGAATTGGTCCAACCTGACAAATTATTTATTCGGTTATTTGTTGTCTATCTCCCCCAGCCGTAACAGAATATAAGGTCCTTAAGAGTAGCAGACTGCCTGTGTTTCACTCTAGTACCTGTGTAAGTATCAGGCACAAAGTAGACCTTTAGGAAATATTTGTTGAATAGATGCACAATGGGAACAGAAAAAACTTTCTGTTGGAAATTTGATTGAAGGACATGTCCCAAACCCGTCAAATGCATATCCACTAGACAGTCAATTCCATGACGGTATAGATCACATCTCTCCAGCTTTATGTCTCCAGTGTCTGACACAGTACCACAATGGAATTACATGTTCTATTAATATAACCAACAAGAAAAGTAATACACGTGCCCCTACACGTACGGTAGATATACCACAGTAGACATGTGGGTGACCTTTGTCTCTACCTACCTCAGATGGCCTCTCCCTCTGGGTTTTGCTTTTCCAGTCTGCTCATACTTTTTAGTTTGTGATTCAGCTAGTTATCTCTCTGGGCTCCTGGGTCATTCGTTTATTTCTTGAATCGATTGCCCTCTTCTCTCCCTTCTCAAGGTTTTTCCTGCACCGTTCATTGGCGTTCCTTTGTTATTATTTTGTCTTTATTTTTTTGTGTGCATTCATATATTTTCTGTCTCACTTGATGTTTTCATGATCTGTACCACTCTAGTATTTCTTTGTATCATTTACAAGTGTATGTGCATAAATGAAAACATGAATGAATGAATTCAAGTGTGAAAAATTTTTTATGATAGGGAGAATGAAGTCAAAACATTTATATATCAAGTAGACAGGATGAGCCACCTGAAGATTTAAGTAACTGAAATGGGGCTAACTTAATAGACCACTTACTACAAATTCCAAAAGCCCTTTGGACCAGAGGGGAGTTGGAATATGGCATCCTCTGATAAGTTTGGTTGTTCCTTATTTGACTAGCTTTCATCAAGGAAAAAAAATTAGACAAACTATCTCAAATATAAAATAACATAGAATGCTGTGAACATTACTAATTAGTGTGTATCCTTTAGATAACAGTCTCTTTCTGTGTCTGTGAAACTATATGTTTGCTTTTCTGTTTCAGGTTGCAGAGTACTAAGGAGTAGGAACAATACTGATAATATTGTCTTAAGTAATGCTTTACCATCTCTCACATAAATGTAACTCCCATATATATTCTATAGGAAGGAATGACTGTAGACATTGAGAAGCTCAGGGAAGGTGGCTTCATGGAGAAATGAGGCTTCCACTTTTGCTGGAAAGAAAATCGATACAGCCACAATCCAGCTTGGTGATGTGCTGAAAGTACATAGCTGGGGAGCTTGTGCTAGCGCCCATGAAGTATGTCTTCTGAGAGATGACACACTGCCTCTTAAAAGCTATACAGTTCTTATAAAAATGCTCAGTAATTCACAAACGTAATGCCTGTGACAAACTAGATGAACACAAGCAGTTCACCAAAGATGAGTGATTTGGCGGGTTAATTTAATCGCTCATTGTCTGACCAGTTGGAATAATATTCTGCCTGGAGACAATGCCAGATACAATCTGAAAGTGACTAGAGCAGGAGTTAAAGTGAACACACATAATGTTAGAACCGAAGTGTACCTCGCGCATTCAGAGTTCACTTCTGACTTCTATAAAGTTATTTCACCATCTCCTGATAGGTGTTGGCCCACCATGGCAAACTCTGGCAATTTGGGGTTATCATCTATTTTATTTGTCTCACGAGAGAAAAGCTTTCACCCAGACGCAGACATCTGTTTGCGCTTAGCGCTCTTGTTTCTTTCTGGGCTTGCAAAGTTTGTCAGTTTAAATGTGCCTTTTAAGATATTCCTTCAATATGACAACTGAAGTTGGCTGGTGTTAAAATGTGGTACCATAGGCAGAACTGGGCAAAAAACAAGAAAGCAGATCAAAATGGCATGGATATACATGTTATACTCAGAAAGAAATTTGATCTGTGAGTTCTTGCAGTTTCGTTTAATAAATGTCTTTGTGGCAGGATCAATTATAAGTTAATAAAAATGTGTTAAAAAGGAAATCCCTGATACTAAAAAAGAATTCCCTGCTTGTTGATTTAATGTACTTTGTCATTAAAATCATAGTTTCTGATGATAGAATATCAAGCAGACACCAATGAATTTTTTAAAGTGAACTTTGAAGTTAAACAGATTTACATATAAAACATTAACTTATTTTGAAAATCTATACATTCCTACATACAATGTAAAAGTTAACCTGAAGCCAATTTAGACATAAAATTTTGTGTATTTTATAAAAGATCTATTGCTTATTTGACAGTTCATTTGGGAATAAAAATAACAGTGACAATTACAAGGCAAAAAGGGATATCTAAAATTTATTTTTCTAAGTGATAAAGATTTCTAACAATATAAAATAATTTGTTTGCATAGACAGAAATAATAAACACCTATACTTGATTGCTGCCTTAAAGGTAGCTTGAAACTAAGTTTTATTGTTAAGGCCCTAGAGCTCATAATAGGCATATTGTCCTCAGAGATGTAGACTTAGTGGTTTGGCAAATACTGTTCTGTAGATATGGACTCAAAGTGGGGTGGGATGGCATTTGGAAGTCTCTTGGTGGCAGCTTATTTTTGAGTATTCTGAAGAGTAAAAATAAAGCTACTTTGAAATTACTTTTTAGTTTAAGAACTTCAAAGCATTGAGCTACCCAATCAGAAGTGCGTGTGTGTGTGTGTGTGAATTTAAAGCAACAAATTAAACCTCTTTCCTTTCTTGAGTAATGCAGCTATCACACATTGAAAACTTTCTTTGCACTACTGTCAGGCATGCTTTAAAGGGGAAAGACAACTGGTGAGAATTAAACCTAAATTCACAGGGAGAGCATGGGCCTGAGTAAGTGAAAAGGCGTTATTTAGGAAGGAAACAGGGAAAAACCTAAAATGGATTGTTTATTTCCATTGTGCTTGGGAAAGAATTAAGATTCGGAATCCAAATACCGTCGGAAATGACTGCCTTTAGGGTACCAATACGTAAGGAAAAGGCCTGAATATCTAAAAATTCAATCCCATTGTCAGATTCATAACAATAGACAATGAGAATGTTAAACATGACTATACTTTTTAAAGAGCTGAATCTCTGCCATGACCAATAAATTAGATTACTCACTTTTAAAACGATTGTCTAATATTGCAGGAACTGACCATTCACTTTAAAAAAGAATACACCACTTAGAGTAACAGTGTCCTGCCGACTAGATTTTTTGTATGATGTTCTTCTGACCTTCTCTCACACAGCTTCCAAGCTTCCTTAAAAGACAACCACGAGTTCACTTTCAGAGTTTTACTGCACCTGCTGCAGTAATGTTACTGCTTCTGGAATTTTAAAGCACCTATTTAATGCCACGCCCTCCCTACCCCCACCTCAAACCATCTTCACCTACTGACTCATGTGACTCTTCCCACTTCTTTTTTTTTTTTTTTTTTTTAAGGAATTGTTAAGGCTACATAGTAGTATTTTTTCTACCCTATTAGGCTTCTTTTTTTTTTTTTTAATTAATTTATTATTTATTTATGGCTGTGTTGGGTCTTCGTTTCTGTGCGAGGGCTTTCTCTAGTTGCGGCGAGCGGGGGCCACTCTTCATCGCGGTGCGCGGGCCTCTCACTATCGCGGCCCCTCTTGTTGCGGAGCACAGGCTCCAGACACGCAGGCTCAGTAGTTGTGGCTCACGGGCCCAGTTGCTCCGCGGCATGCGGGATCCTCCCAGACCAGGGCTCGAAGCCGTGTCCCCTGCATTGGCAGGCAGACTCTCAACCACTGTGCCAACAGGGAAGCCCCCCACTTCTTCTTAAACATCAATTTCATGTCTTGGAGCAGCTAGAAACAAATGGCCTATTTAAAATAAAGCTGCTTGTTCGAGGTAACACATTAAGACCAAACGTTAGATTATAATCTGTTATTCAATCAAAAGGCTGAATAGCGGGCTTTTAAATCTCACCCTGTTTGAGGGGAGAATGAAGCAACAAGGACATTTTAAATTACTGTTACAGAAAGGTGAAAGTGCTGCATAAATAGGAAACTAAGGCAGAAGCAAACTTCCTGGATTTCACAGCTTTACTCTGAGTTAGCTTTGCTGGCCTTCTAACCAGCAAAAGTTCTACCTGGGTGGAGAAAAATAGAAAAGGTGAACAGTACACTTCTGCCTTGAAGCTGCAAAATCTGACAAGATATATACTTTTTAAAAAAGGTTTTGTACTGTTAAAGAAAGGTAGGATCTGTAAAAAGATTGGTGATGTAAGACGGGGTATTGGAGGCTATCCCACTACACCTGCCAGCCTGTCTTTCTGTCCAAATCTTCTAAACCCAGAAGTCAATCCCTACTAAGCCTCATGGGGCTGCTCAGCTCTGGTGGACGTGCTCTGTCTCAGGTTACTGGGAGCTGGAGGGGATTTGGGGAGTGTATTCAGTAGTTGTCACAGGCAGCCTTACAGTGTGTCAGTTCAGATCAAATCCTCCTGACCCTCAAGTCCCCGGGCCTGGTTGCCTGCTTTTGAGTCCCAGCTTCCGTCATTGTCTGCTGCTTACTGCTGCCCCTGGTCCCTGACTTCCGTAGCTCTGCTGCTCTTCCCTGAAAACTGTGGGCTTGTCTCTCTGACACCAGTGTCGGCTCATTTAGACTATGTTATATCTCATGTTCCAATCATGAATGACTTGATATTCTTTTTTTTTTTTTTTTAATTTATTTATTTATTTATTTATGGCTGTGTTGGGTCTTCGTTCCTGTGCTAGGGCTTTCTCTAGTTGCGGCGAGCGGGGGCCACTCTTCATCGCGGTGCACGGGCCTCTCACTATCGTGGCCTCTTGTTGCGGAGCACAGGCTCCAGACGCACAGGCTCAGTAATTGTGGCTCACGGGCCTAGCCGCTCTGCGGCATGTGGGATCTTCCCAGACCAGGGCTCGAACCCGTGTCCCCTGCATTAGCAGGCAGATTCTCAACCACTGTGCCACCAGGGAAGCCCCCGATATTCTTTTTTAAAAATCATTTATTTATTTATTTACTTATTTTTGGCTGTGTTGGGTCTTCGTTTCTGTGCGAGGGCTTTCTCTAGTTGCGGCGAGCGGGGGCCACTCTTCATCGCGGTGCGCGGGCCTCTCACTATCGCGGCCTCTCTTGCAGCGGAGCACAGGCTCCAGACGCGCAGGCTCAGTAGTTGTGGCTCACGGGCCCAGTTGCTTCGCGGCATGTGGGATCTTCGCAGACCAGGGCTCGAACCCGTGTCCCCTGCATTGGCAGGCAGATTCTCAACCACTGCGCCACCAGGGAAGCCCTGACTTGATATTCTGAGCCTGAACATCCTCACAAGAATCTCCCTCTCCTGAATCTGCTTTCTGGTCACCCGGCCCCGTGGGTCCCTCTGCTTAGCTTCTTCTTTCTTTGTCCATCTTCCAACTTCCATCAAATTCAGGTCCTCCTCTGGCCAGGACCACACCGCCTTCTTTTGGGAATTTTTGATACCTTGTTTTGTTCAGGAAAACGATAAGTGAATGTGTTTGTTTATAGTTGCTAGTTGAACCTCTACTATTTTATACACATGTTATAGTTGGCCCTAAATCAGTAAATCATAAGTCTTTAACAAAGATGATAGGAAAGTCAAATCATAATGATATAACAGTATCATTTTACAAAGTTTGGGTCTAACAGATTCATATATATTTAATATGTTTTCAAGCGAGCTCTAGGTCATTGGCTTCAGCCATGTTTTCTGGTGGGAGAAAAAGAATCTCTCATTTATTACACAGAATGCTCACATTGTCACCAAATAAAAGTTGTCTGATTGGCTCTAGGTAAATCATAAGGTGTTATTAGGAGCATCCTGCCTGCAGTGATGTGAGGAGCGAGAGGGGATATGATCAGAACACTGCACAAGTTGGGAACATTTGTCTCAGTGAAGGTCTAGACACAGAGGAAAAAGGAAGATAAATTATTGTGATAGAGCAAAAATCCACAGGCTGCAAAAAGGCTAGGGTTGTGTGGCGGTGAGGGGGAGGGTGGAGTTTTTTTTAAACAATTATTAGGAAAAGTTAATTTATTGATACTAAAGGAATTTGTCACTGATTATTTGTCAGAAAATAAATTAAGGTCCTAAATGGCTCGTATATTCCTCTAACAAGTGTGGTTGTAGATTGGAGAATCGTCTGCATACGAGAATATTAATTCACCGCAGTAAAAAGCAAAGCTGGGGATTTTCACATCTTCACAACAAACTCCCAAAGTTAAATTAACTCATAGATTCTTGATTACAATAAGTCAAATAACAATTATTCAAAACTTGGAAGATATTCACATAAATTTCCTCATGTAATTGAATGTCTGATAAACAAAACCCTGAAGTTTTGTAACTTGGACAGCATATGTCTCTGCTTTGAAAAAAGTTCAAACATCGAGATCAACAGTTAGGTCCTTCCAGTAAAATAACTTTAGTCATAGAATGTGGAAGTACATTATTTTGGGTTTTCATTTTTATTTAGCTGAGTTACTAGTGATTGGTTATCCAGGAAAACCTACATTTGTTAACCCAGAAAGACTTAGGATACATGTTAAAGAGTCAGGTTAGAAATTTCATTGATTTGTGGTCCTGCTGATTTCTATCTGAAGCAACGTTTCAAAGTTTGATCATTAAAAAATGATTGCCTTCTTAGCACTGGTATTTAACATTTAGCATGAGAAAGAATGGGGAAAATGGAATGGAATACTGAAAATCACTGTATATACATTTCCTATTTCTTTCTAGTTCCAAATCTGTAATAAGTTTCACTAAGCTTTTTCATCAGAAAAATTCTCTTTTCTTATGGGAGATTTATTCCTTATAGAGAAAATAAAATCTATTTTAATGAAAATCTGATCCTTGACGAACTGCTGAATTTCATATTAATGCCAGGAAACCCTCACAGTGAAAGTAACCAGTACTAAGGCAAACACTACTGGATAAAAGAATTTAACAATTGGTACTCTTCATCTTCACCAGGAGATGAAAAGGGCACACATAGGACAATCAGAACATACATTTGTGTACAATGAATCCATGTCAAATTCAAAATTAGGTCTCTCTTCCTGACTTTAAATCCCTTGGGCACTTAATGAGTATTCCAGCTTTCAGAGTTCTTATTTTTTAATACAAATCTTTATTATTTGAAATTAGAATGTCAATACATAGTTGAAATTTTCTAATTTCTTAAGAGACTGTACCATTTTAACCAATATATGTGACCGGCGTCGTCTTTATTTTAAACCTCTAAAAATTTAACAAATTACTCTTCTAATTAAGTTGACAATTTTTTTTTTTTTTTTTTTTTTTTGGCTGTGTTGGGTCTTCATTTCTGTGCGAGGGCTTTCTCTAGTTGCGGCGAGCGGGGGCCACTCTTCATCGCAGTGCGCGGGCCTCTCACTGTCGCGGCCTCTCTTGTTGCGGAGCACAGGCTCCAGACGCGCAGGCTCAGTAGTTGTGACTCACGGGCCCAGTTGCTCCGCGGCATGTGGGATCTTCCCAGACCAGGGCTCGGACCCGTGTCCCCTGCATTGGCAGGCAGATTCTCAACCACTGCGCCACCAGGGAAGCCCAAGTTGACATATTTTAAATAAGGTTATGACTGAATTACTGCTGTTCTCTGGTCAGTAGGGCAATCTGCATGCAAAATTAATCACCCAGTGATAGTCAGCATCTTGTCAACTTATCTGGTTGATCAGGCAATTATCTCCAAGTGTTAGTTTCAACTCAGTCCAATTAGGATTTGATAGACAGTGAAAATATTGATAACCCATAATATAGAAGACATTATTTTTTTTTATTTTTTATTTTTAGAAGACATTTTTTTAAATCTTGAATTGCATTTTCACTTTTGGGACATTAAAAAGGATAAATACATCATATACCATGTTTTCTTTTTGCTTTTTTAGACATATACAACGTCAGCAGTCTCTAGATACGGATATATGTTTTAAAATGAATTATTCTAAATTGCTGAAATTTAAAGATTTGATTTAAACACCTTTTTTTCCATCAGTGTATTTTTTAAAACTAATGTCTGCAGAAAGCACTGTACCATGTACATTGGATTCAGCAAATACACCATCCATTCCTTGCCCTTGAGTGTTTAAAACTAAGGTAGAAAACCCAAACTGGACCTTAAACGCATTCTCTGAGATCCATGAGGTAAGAATCATGTATGTTGTGTAATTTCCACCACTTTTTGCAGACCTTTGCATAGAGTAGGTCATTAAATATTTGTTGATCTAATTAATGAATGATAAGGGAGAACTGTATTTATCAGAGGATATTAAATAACAGCATGAGTTTGGATTTGATGTTTTGAGTAATAGGGAGCTATTTTAACTGGTGAATTTTGATATAAACAAAGCATTTTAAAGAAAATTGCTTACTATTTGAAAGTGGCAGACTTCCCTGGTGGTGCAGTGGTTAAGAATCCACCTGCCAATGCAGGAGACACGGGTTCTAGCCCTGGTCCGGGAAGATCCCACGTGCCACGGAGCAACTAAGCCCGTGCACCGCAACTACTGAGCCTGTGCTCTAGAGCCTGCAAACCGCAACTACTGAGCCCGTGTGCCACAACTACTGAGCCCATGTGCCACACTACTGAAGCCCATGCACCTAGAGCCCGTGCTCTGCCACAAAAGAAGCCACCGCAGTGAGAAGCCCGTGCACTGCAACGAAGAGTAGCCCCTGCTCGCCATAACTAGAGAAAGCCCAGGTGCAACAACAAAAACCCAACACAGCCAAAAATAAATAAATAAGTAAATAAATTTATAAAAAAAAAAAAAAGGAAGTGGCTTCCTAGGGCAAAAGCTAGAGTATCAATAATTTTCTTCTCTAGTTCTTACTGGCTTATTTACTTTTTATTGATTTCCTTCCAGAATTCCTCTCAATCCTATTCACTCTTCTCAATTCTCATTGCTCTATTGTAATTGATGCCAATGTCACATCTAAGCAGGGTAATAGAAACTGTGTTAAAGCCAGATGGCGAGAGATTAACCAAGATGGCGGAGTAGAAGGACGTGCTGTCACTCCCTCTTGCGAGAGCACCAGAATCACAACTGACTGCTGGACCATCATTGACAGGAAGACCCTGGACTTCACCAAGGAGGATACCCCACGTCCAAGGACAGAGGAGAAGCCACAGTGAGACGGTAGGAGGGGCGCAAGCAGAGTAAAATCAAACCCCGTAACTGCTGGGTGGGTGACTCACAGACTGGCGAACACTTATACCACAGAAGTCCACCCACTGGAGTAAAGGTTCTGAGCCCCACGTCAGGCTTCCCAACCTGGGGGTCAGGCAACGGGAGGAGGAATTCCTAGAGAATCAGACTTTGAAGCCTAGTGGGAATTGGATTGCAGGACTTTGACGGGTCTGGGGGAAACAGAGACCCCACTCTTGGAGGGCACACACAAAGTAATGTGTGCATCAGGACCCAGGGGAAGGAGCAGTGAGCCTGGGGGAGACTGAACCAGACCTACCTGCTGGTGTTGGGGGGTCTCCTGCAGAGGCGAGTGGTGGCTCTGTTTCACCGTGGGGATAAGTACACTGGCAGCAGAGGTTCTGGGAAGTTCTCCTTGGCGTGAGCCCTCCCAGAGTCTGCCATTAACCCCACCAAAGAGCACGGGTAGGCTCCAGTGTTGGGTTGCCTCAGGCAAAACAGCCAACAGGGAGGGAACCCAGCCCCACCCATCAACAGTCAAGTGGATTAAGGTTTTACTGAGCTCTGACCGCCACAGCAACAGGGAGGGAACCCAGCCCCACCCATCAACAGTCAAGTGGATTAAGGTTTTACTGAGCTCTGACCGCCACAGCAACAGTCAGCTCTACCCACCACCAGAGCCTCCCATCAAGCCTCTTAGATAGCCTCAACCACCAGAGGGCAGACAACAGAAGCAAGAAAAACTATAATCCTGCAGCCTGTGGACCAAAAACCACAGTTACAGAAAGATAGAGAAGATGAAAAGGCAGAGGGCTATGTACCAGATGAAGGAACAAGAAAAAACCCCAGAAAAACAACTAAATGAAGTGGAGATAGGCAACCTTCCAGAAAAAGAATTCAGAATAATGATAGTGAAGATGATCCAGGACCTTGGAATAAGAATGGAGGCAAAGATTGAGAAGATGCAAGAAATGATTAACAAAGACCTAGAAGAATTAAAGAACAAACAAACAGAGATGACCAATACAATAACTGAAATGAAAACTACACTAGAAGGAATCAATAGCAGAATAACTGAGGCAGAAGAACGGATAAGTGACCTGGAAGACAGAATGATGGAATTCACTGCTGCGGAACAGACTAAAGAAAAAAGAATGAAAAGAAATGAAGACAGCCTAAGAGACCTCTGGGATAACATTAAACGCAACAACATTCGCATTATAGGGGTCCCAGAAGGAGAAGAGAGAGAGAAAGGACCAGAGAAAATATTTGAAGAGATTATAGTCGAAAACTTCCCTAACATGGGAAAGGAAATAGCCACCCAAGTCCAGGAAGCGCAGAGAGTCCCATACAGGATAAACCCAAGGAGAAACACGCTGAGACACATAGTAATCAAAGTGGCAAAAATTAAAGACAAAGAAAAATTATTGAAAGCAGCAAGGGAAAAACGACAAATAACATACAAGGGAACTCCCATAAGGTTAACAGCTGATTTCTCAGCAGAAACTCTGCAAGCCAGAAGGGAGTGGCATGATATACTTAAAGTGATGAAAGGGAAGAACCTACAACCAAGATTACTCTACCCGGCAAGGATCTCATTTAGATTTGATGGAGAAATCAAAAGCTTTACAGACAAGCAAAAGCTAAGAGAATTCAGCACCACCAAACCAGCTCTACAACAAATGCTAAAGGAACTTCTCTAAGTGGGAAACACAAGAGAAGAAAAGGACCTACAAAAACAAACACAAAACAATTAAGAAAATGGTCATAGGAACATACATATCGATAATTACCTTAAACGTGAATGGATTAAATGCCCCAACCAAAAGACATAGACTGGCTGAATGGATACAAAAACAAGACCCATATATATGCTGTCTACAAGAGACCCACTTTAGACCTAGGGACACATACAGACTGAAAGTGATGGGATGGAAAAAGATATTCCATGCAAATGGAAATCAAAAGAAAGCTGGAGTAGCTATACTCATATCAGATAAAATAGACTTTAAATTAAAGAATGTTATAAGAGACAAGGAAGGACACTACATAATGATCCAGGGATCAATCCAAGAAGAAGATATAACAATTATAAATATATATGCACCCAACATAGGAGCACCTCAATACATAAGGCAACTGCTAACAGCTATAAAAGAGGAAATCGACAGTAACACAATAATAGTGGGGGACTTTAACACCTCACTTACACCAATGGACAGATCATCCAAAATGAAAATAAATAAGGAAACAGAAGCTTTAAATGACACAATAGACCAGATAGATTTAATTGATATATATCGGACATTCCATCCAAAAACAGCAGATTACACGTTCTTCTCAAGTGCGCACGGAACATTCTCCAAGATAGATCACATCTTGGGTCACAAATCAAGCCTCAGTAAATTTAAGAAAATTGAAATCATATCAAGCATCTTTTCTGACCACAACGCTATGAGATTAGAAATGAATTACAGGGAAAAAAACATAAAAAGGACAAACACATGGAGGCTAAACAATACGTTACTAAATAACCAAGAGATCACTGAAGAAATCAAAGAGGAAATCAAAAAATACCTAGAGACAAATGACAATGAAAACACGACGACCCAAAACCTATGGGATGCAGCAAAAGCAGTTCTAAGAGGGAAGTTTATAGCTATACAAGCCTACCTAAAGAAACAAGAAAAAGCTCAAGTAAACAATCTAACCTTACACTTAAAGAAACTAGAGAAAGAAGAACAAACAAAACCCAAAGTTAGCAGAAGGAAAGAAATCATAAAGATCAGAGCAGAAATAAATGAAATAGAAACAAAGAAAACAATAGCAAAGATCAATAAAACTAAAAGTTGGTTCTTTGAGAAGATAAACAAAATTGATAAACCATTAGCCAGACTCATCAAGAAAAAGAGGGAGAGGACTCAAATCAATAAAATCAGAAATGAAAAAGGAGAAGTTACAACAGACACTGCAGAAATACAAAGCATCCTAAGAGACTACTACAAGCAACTTTATGCCAATAAAATGGACAACCTGGAAGAAATGGACAAATTCTTAGAAAGGTATAACCTTCCAAGACTGAACCAGGAAGAAATAGAAAATATGAACAGACCAATCACAAGTAATGAAATTGAAACTGTGATTAAAAATCTTCCAACAAACAAAAGTCCAGGACCAGATGGCTTCACAGGTGAATTCTATCAAACATTTAGAGAAGAGCTAACACCCATCCTTCTCAAACTCTTCCAAAAAATTGCAGAGGAAGGAACACTCCCAAACTCATTCTATGAGGCCACCATCACCCTGATACCAAAACCAGACAAAGACACTACAAAAAAAGAAAATTACAGACCAATATCACTGATGAATATAGATGCAAAAATCCTCAACAAAATACTAGCAAACAGAATCCAACAACACATTAAAAGGATCATACACCACGATCAAGTGGGATTTATCCCAGGGATGCAAGGATTCTTCAATATACGCAAATCAATCAATGTGATACACCATATTAACAAATTGAAGAATAAAAACCATATGATCATCTCAATAGATGCAGAAAAAGCTTTTGACAAAATTCAACACCCATTTCTGATAAAAACTCTCCAGAAAGTGGGCATAGAGGGAACCTACCTCAACATAATAAAGGCCATATATGACAAACCCACAGCAAACATCATTCTCAATGGTGAAAAACTGAAAGCATTTCCTCTAAGATCAGGAACGAGACAAGGATGTCCACTCTCACCACTATTATTCAACATAGTTTTGGAAGTCCTAGCCACGGCAATCAGAGAAGAAAAAGAAATAAAAGGAATACAAATTGGAAAAGAAGAAGTAAAACTGTCACTGTTTGCGGATGACATGATACTATACATAGAGAATCCTAAAACTGCCACCAGAAAACTGCTAGAGCTAATTAATGAATATGGTAAAGTTGCAGGATACAAAATTAATGCACAGAAATCTCTTGCATTCCTATACACTAATGATGAAAAATCTGAAAGAGAAATTATGGAAACACTCCCATTTACCATTGCAACAAAAAGAATAAAATACCTAGGAATAAACCTACCTAGGGAGACAAAAGACCTGTATGCAGAAAACTATAAGACACTGATGAAAGAAATTAAAGATGATACCAACAGATGGAGAGATATACCATGTTCTTGGATTGGAAGAATCAACATTGTGAAAATGAGTATACTACCCAAAGCAATCTACAGATTCAATGCAATCCCTATCAAATTACCAATGGCATTTTTTACGGAGCTAGAACAAATCATCTTAAAATTTGTATGGAGACACAAAAGACCCCGAATAGGCAAAGCAGTCTTGAGGCAAAAAAATGGAGCTGGAGGAATCAGACTCCCTGACTTCAGACTATACTACAAAGCTACAGTAATCAAGACAATATGGTACTGGCACAAAAACAGAAACATAGATCAATGGAACAAGATAGAAAGCCCAGAGATAAACCCACGCACCTATGGTCAACTAATCTATGACAAAGGAGGCAAAGATATACAATGGAGAAAAGACAGTCTCTTCAATAAGTGGTGCTGGGAAAACTGGACAGCTACATGTAAAAGAATGAAATTAGAATACTCCCTAACACCATACACAAAAATAAACTCAAAATGGATTAGAGACCTAAATATAAGACTGGACACTATAAAACTCTTAGAGGAAAACATAGGAAGAACACTCTTTGACATAAATCACAGCAAGATCTTTTTTGATCCACCTCCTAGAGTAATGGAAATAAAAACAAAAATAAACAAGTGGGACCTAATGAAACTTCAAAGCTTTTGCACAGCAAAGGAAACCATAAACAAGACGAAAAGACAACCCTCAGAATGGGAGAAAATATTTGCAAATGAATCAACGGACAAAGGATTAATCTCCAAAATATATAAACAGCTCATTCAGCTCAATATCAAAGAAACAAACACCCCAATCCAAAAATGGGCAGAAGACCTAAATAGACATTTCTCCAAAGAAGACATACAGACGGCCACGAAGCACATGAAAAGATGCTCAACATCACTAATTATTAGAGAAATGCAAATCAAAACTACAATGAGGTATCACCTCACTCCTGTTAGAATGGGCATCATCAGAAAATCTACAAACAACAAATGCTGGAGAGGGTGTGGTGAAAAGGGAACCCTCTTGCACTGTTGGTGGGAATGTAAATTGATACAGCCACTATGGAGAACAATATGGAGGTTCCTTAAAAAACTAAAAATAGAATTACCATATGACCCAGCAATCCCACTACTGGGCATATACCCAGAGAAAACCGTAATTCAAAAAGACACATGCACCCGAATGTTCATTGCAGCACTATTTACAATAGCCAGGTCATGGAAGCAACCTAAATGCCCATCAACAGACAAATGGATAAAGAAGATGTGGTACATATATACAATGGAATATTACTCAGCCATAAAAAGGAACAAAATTGAGTCATTTGTTGAGACGTGGATGGATCTAGAGACTGTCATACAGAGTGAAGTAAGTCAGAAAGAGAAAAACAAATATCGTATATTAATGCATGTATGCGGAACCTAGAAAAATGGTACAGATGAGCCAGTTTGCAGGGCAGAAGTTGAGACACAGATGTAGAGAATGGACATATGGACACCAAGGGGGGAAAACTGCGGTGGGGTGGGGATGGTGGTGTGCTGAATTGGGCGATTGGGATTGACATGTATACACTGATGTGTATAAAACTGATGCCTAATAAGAACCTGCAGTATAAAAAAACAAACAAAACAACTAATACTAAACTTTCATTGGGTTATTTGTATGGAAACATGTTAATATAAATGTTTCAGACATTACATGAAATTTCTAAAAATCTTATATTTGTATTTGTATGGAAATATGTATGGAAATATGTTAATATAAATGTTTCAGACATTACATGAAATTTCTAAAAATCATATTTGTATTTGTATGGAAATATGTATGGAAATATGTTAATATAAATGTTTCAGACATTACATGAAATTTCTAAAAATCTTATATTTGTACTTGTATGGAAATATGTATGGAAATATGTTAATATAAATGTTTCAGACATTACATGAAATTTCTAAAAATCTTATATGTTCTGGTATAATGTTATAAGTAATAATCCTATTTATTACTTTAAAATGTATATCTCAGAAATAACTAATTTTCTTGTCAACTGCATTATTATGAACTGTCATCAAATCTTTAACCGTGGTCATTTTTAAGTCTTTTGTCATTTACAGACAGTTCTGGGTGTACTCTGATGATTTTGCAAATATGTTCCTATAAAAGGGTTTCATCTTCAAGAAATACATGGAAAAGACTCTGACAAGTACAGGTTTCTGGTAACGGACTGTACTGCTGAACTGAATGAATAAGCATTTTCAGAACTCTAATGAAAAACTGATGAACTCATAAAAGTGCTAACAAAAGATCAAGATGAAAAAAAAAAATTAATTACATGGGACTGAGTGAACTGATGAGGATGAGTATAATTTTTGTGACTTTCTGTCTGAATTTAAAAAAAAAAAAAAAAATTCCACAAGGACTCAGAGGCAAAGAATATACAAATCAATTTTCACTGCAAAGTAAAGGAGCTGTTACAGTGGAGGATTACTGGACTGAATGTCAATACTATGACATAGTATGAGTGTGTTTCATGTTTGGTAATTGCAATCATTGTTGCTTTTGTTGTGGTCATCCATGTACAATGCTTGGTGTCAGTCGATTTATCTCTTGTAAAAATAAAATACAGTGTGTGTGTGTGTGAAAGCCAGATGGCTTGGCTTTTAATTCTGGTTCAATCACCCACTATCTATATGACCTTGCACGGATCATTGTGCCTCAGTTTTCTCATCTGCGAAAGGGGATTAGTACTTACTTCATAGGGTTGTGAGGATTAAAGTTAATAAGTACATAGCCTCTGTCTGACATAATGCCTGGCTCATAGTAAGCCTATATTAACCATCAGTGAGGATTATTATTACTACTACGACTACTACTACTACTATCACCCATCAGCCTTCTAACTAGTCTAGTAAGCCCCTAGCTTTGCTCCCTTCTAATTCATTCTGTATAATGCTACCAGAGTAATCTTTCGAAAATGCCATGCCTCAAACCTTCCAAAGGCTCCCCGTGGCCCCGCAAATGAAGTGTAAACTCCTAACATGGTTACGAGGCCTTTCACTGCAGGCAGCCCCCAGCTTTACAGCCCCAGTTCCAGTCATACTGAAATTCTTTCTGTTATTCAGCTGTGCCAAGCTCCCTGTTGCCCCCATGCCTTGGGAGAGGCAGTTTCCTCTGACTGCAGTATTCTTTCCCTCTCTGTCTCCTGCAGACTTCACTTGTCTAACCCCTACTCACCCCCTCATACTGAACATTAATATGCCAGGCAGCCCACTTTGGCCCTTAGCTTAGGCTGGGGTCCCTGCTCCACTGTGCATTATTGTAACATCTTGCGTCATAATCTGCCTCCACCGTTAGATCGTATACTATCTGGCTCAGTATTTTCTCTACGGGATCTATCACACAGAGTCTGACACGTGGTAAGTGTTTGAGAATGTATTTTTGTATGCATGAATGTATACATGAACAAATGCGTGAATAAATAGATAATTTTTCATAGGCATCAAAGTTTGTTCTTCCCCTAAGCTGAGCTCGCTCCATCTTGCTTTATCCCTTGGAAATGGGAAACTCCTTCTGTGTTCCTAAATATGGCACTGTGTTTCATGCCTTCATGAATGTGCTCCTTCTCCCTCCAGTGTTCTTCTCCACTTGGCACATGTGGCAAGGTCCTGTGTGTCCATCAGTGAAGAGCTCCAAGGCCATCTCTTTTGTGAAGCCCCCGCTGCAATTCCCCTCCATAGAGTTACCCAGCCATGAGCTATGCTTTGAGTTGATGCGTGCTTCTACGATTTCGCTGTGCTACACACTTTTATGTATACATCCTAACTAGAGTGTATGAATCTCGAAGGAAGGATTCAAACCCTATTTTTGTTTTTCCCAGAACTTGCGGAATACCTGGCACCCATCGGTATTTCAACGGGTAGAAGTTGAATTGGAAGTTGAATGTCATAGAAGCCAACAGAGGTGAGTTTTAAGAAGGCAATGTTGTTGAGTGTTGCCAGATGTGATGGGATAATCCAGAGACACAAGAATTCATGTGCAGGGTTGTATTACATATATAAAAAAATACTGCGAACCTCAGACGTAGGGGAATTAAGAGATTACATGATAAGCAAGTAGAAAACTTAACATAGTCCTTTCTGTTAAGCACCAAACATCTGCCCCATATTAAGAATTGCTTTACTATTAGTAATAAGTCTAATATCTGAATATCTAATAACAAGTACATGTTGTCTGAGGATATTTTCTCTCTCCAGGCCCCCAGTCTTATTCTAAAACTCCCATTAGCATTGTTGTGAATAATGACACGTGAGGATGGTGAATCAGACTTTTAATTGGCCCTGAACTGATCACCATGAAATTTAATCATTTTCTCAAATACTGAGAATTTGATCCTATAGCATGGCTATTACGGAAGATAAGTCTTAAAAACCAACCTTGTTGAAAAAATTCTTCTTATCTCATGAAAGAATGGCATTAGGCAGACATTTTAAAATGTCAGTTACTATTTGTAATTCAAAAAGAATGATCATGAAGTGTTAGGAAAACACAAATGAAATTAAATGTGAACTATTTAACCCCAAGTACTGTCCTCTCACATCTAATTCACATGTGTTTGGCAAGTGTGCTCGTCTCAAAACCTTGAACCCAAGCACTTTGCAAAATCATATGTATATGGTTTATTAAAAAACATTTACATAGGTATTGGACAAGCTCTCAAACTGATTCTGTAAACAGAACAAGTGGAGGAGCAAAATGATAATGTGGTTAAGATCATGGGCTCTGGAGTCAAACTTCTTGAGTTCAAAACTCATTCCACCCCTTCCTCCTACGGAACTTTGGGCAAGTTACTTGATCAGTTTCCTTATCTGCAGAACTAGAAAAAATAGTCACCAAACTCAGAGAGTATTTATGAGGTTTAAATAAGACACTGCTTTGAACAGTATCTGGCACATTGTGAGGGCTCAATAAATATTTGCTATTATCATTATTATTAGTTCTACATAAAGGAATATCAATAATAATAAAACCAAGTTAGAATTTAGAGCATATTTGTTAAGCTGATGATGAAGATGATTATTATTAAGAACTGTTATATTTATTTTCTACTCTGTGCTTGATGCTGAGTAAGATGCTCTAGCTGAACAATTTCATTTAGCTTCACAATGGTACTGTGTATAAGTATTATTAACCCTGCTTTATAAAAGAGGAGATTAAGACTCACGGACTTGGCCAAATTTGCTCAAGATCACAGGGCTGGTCAGTACAGAGCCAGATTTCAAACCCAGGTGTGTTAGACTCCTAAGCCAGCACCCTACACATGTTCCTATGCTGTAATTCAGAGTCTGACAGAAAGGAAATTTGAGGAAATGGACCCTTGTCGAGTGCCTGTTCATTGCAGGGTTATATGTTTTCCATTAATCTGTGATGCTTCTCAATTTTTAATCAAGCCGATTTCCTAATCTGGGAAAGGATTTAGGAAAAGAGTCTACCGTGTAAGGTTTTACTAAAATAGCCTTGGGTTCCCAAAAGGAACAATTGACCTTTGTGCGAAAGGTGAAATGATGCCCCTAGTTCATTGTTAGGCAACTGTATGAAAGCTGGGGGGCAAGAGCTTGGCACAGCAGACTGCTTCGGGGCCAGAAAACATCTCCCTTTGTTCTATGTGACCATGAATGGTGTACAGTTGGTGAGGGGGAGAGGGAGGTATGTAAACTAGGATAAAGAGAGATCAGGTAATGTCCAGGAGATAAAAAGACAAGATGAAAGAAATTTCTGGATGGCTAGAGGTCAAGGCAGAAACTATTAGGTGCTAATCTACACCTCTAGATTGGTATTATCTTCAAGGAAGCATGGAGCTACGTCCTCAATAGGAGTTCTAAGTTGAACGTACCCTGTTCCTAAACATAAACTGATATACCAAGCTCCCACCAGAGTTCCTGTGCCCTGACTTCCCATTGCTGATACTCCCAGCAGTCTCAGACCTTTTCATGACTATGGTTCCCATGGCTGTACACTGTTGACTTAGTGTCTCTGATTTTAGAAACCTAATATCTGACCTTCGCCCCTCATTTCCTACCAAAAAAAACCCCTTCGTTTCCACTCTATTCCTCTTCTTTGTTCTGCCAGTAAAATTTGTTTGGACAATTTCCAGTGCTTTGTGTGTTCTCTCTGTTCATGTGTGTTTGTGTTCACTTTGTTTGTTTGTTTGTTTTTTCCACAAATTGCCACACATTACCTCCCCTGGCCGAGTAGAGAACCTGGAAAGTTGAGAGAAAAGAACTTTAGGTCTTTGGAAAGAGATGGAGGTTGCTCCATGCACCAGATAGGCAAGTGACAGACCAGTCTAAAACAAGTAGGAAAATAATCAGCATTTAAGGTGTAAGAACAGCCGTCTAAAAGCTTATTAAATATCCAATCCTGCCCAAAGCACTTTCTATTGATTATCTCCTTTAAACCTTATGTTCTTTGACATTGGTCCTCTTATTTTACCAATTTTATATATGAAGAAACTGAGGCTTAAGAAAGTAAAGCACTGAGTCAAAGAATCTGCAGTGTTTGATGTTGAGATAGTGGTTACATTTCAGGGTATTGACCGGACGGAGTGGCACAGGGAGACCCACTGTGGAGCTGGCTGTGTCTTCTTTTTTGATCTGGGTGCTGGTTACATAGGGAGGTTCACTCTGTGAAATTTTGTCACTCTTTACATGCCTTGTATATATTACATTTCAATAAATGTTTAATTTTTACAAACTCTAATAATAATTGAAAAAATAACTTGTTCATGGTCTCAGTGGAGGAGCTGAAATAGAATGCAGATCTTTCTGTCTCCTGAGCCCAAAGATTTTAACAGAACACACTGCCTTCCCTTTGATAGTCTCAGGGTATACCCGATAACAAAGAGTATGGGACTGAATCTCCTGAATATGTGGAGTTTTGCTGGCTGAATAATCTCCTTGGGGAAATAGCTTGTCCCCGATAGGGTAGAAGAAATGTTAGGCACACAGTCACTGCGGAGGAGACATTTGTTATGGGTTTGGGGAAAGAGGATGTTGAAGCTGGCATGGCCTCTGCAGTGCAGCAGCAGGAACCAAGACTTGGTTTCCAGGGGCCTTAAAGATTGTCGAGGAGTAATGACTTGTCACCCAAAATTAAGTTTAGGTTTTCTTTGATCCTAAATCTGTCCAGTGCACTAAATTGGGCTCCAATTCCATGACCCTGGGCTGGACAGCAGAGTGGAAATGAACCTAACCTGCAGTTCTGAGTAAAGTCACCCCTCCCCCATGAAAAAGGAAAAAAAAAAAAAAAAAAAGGAACCAAGAAACAATATCAAGGACAAAAGTGGAGTAGACAAGCCAGATAAGAGAAGCTTCAAACCAACCGGGACAGTCAGGTAAAAACCAATGGGGTCCAGTAGACCTGAAAGTGCAGAAAGCAGAACAGAATGAGGAGGCTTGGTGTTATATTGGAGGCAGGGTCTAGAGAGATTTCTAAGGCGCTGTGATTTCACCCTCCGGTGGGAGCAGACTATGTAGGACACCAGTTGTTTGGGCTGCTCTAAAGCAGCCACTCAAGGCTCCAAGTACTTTCCTCTAGGTATTTAGTAACTCTGTATGTGCTGCTTCTCACAGGGAGAAGGTAGATCATGGAAATTGTCTTCTGTTTCCTAATATTCCTAATAAAATCTTTACAAATTCTTCATGTCCAACCACGGTGGCGTAAAGTACTCTGGTTCCCCCGAAGCCTATTACAAAGTATCTGACACCTGCGCGCAGCTCTGTTTTCCCCTTGGACAAATACAGGAAAATAATGGGCGCTTCACTAGTCCCTTTCCCGTAGGTGTTTTCCAAGTTCCACAGACAAATATCCTCCGTATTTCGTCTGCTGAAATATTTATTTCAGTGTCACTCGGAGTTTGGCAGGTCTTAGCTCGACCAGGTCATTTTTTTCCTTCCCTTTGGCGAAAGTTGCATAAACCTTCAGGTCAGAGAAGGCCACTCTACAGAAAAGGAGTCAACAGCACTTCCTGCTACTTTTGTGACCTGAAATACTCCATGGCAGACGGCACAGACCTTATCTTCTTTCCATTGCTTTAGACACGTAGGAGGTGCTAATATCACTTCAACACTTTGTTGTTGTTGTTTTTTTCTACCTAAAGGGAGAGAGGCCCCATCTCTTAGGAGATGACATATTGAGACTCAGTCTAGGAAGTTAGCATAAACCACACATTAGTAACTGAAACTTTCAAATTCATGCTGATGGAAAAAAAAAGGAAAGCAAAAAGTTAAAATTATTGTTGATTACCAAATGCCATCAGAACAAGGAGGAAGAGAGAGAAATAGCAAGAAGTTTCACTAAACCTAAAAATTGGTGCTGTGAAAGGCATAATAAGAGATGATGAATATGGCAAGATGGCCATAATCATCTGTCCTTTGAAGTGTTGTCATAAAGATGAGAAGAGTTGTCTGTAAAGCACCCACTGAGTATTAATAGGTGCTAGACGAGGTTCTAAGTATTTTACTTGTGTTATTTACTTCTATTATCTTTTATTCCTCACAACCACTTGTAAGGTAGAGACTCAACCCCATTTTACAGATAAGGAAATTGAGGCAAAGAGAAGCTTAAAGTTTTTGCCCAGAATAAGACAGCTCCTCATTCTGAGTCAGGATTTGAACCTAGGTGTTCTAGCTCTGAAGATCACAGCATTAACCCTTGGCTTTTCAGAACTGACCTCAGTATACAGAGGAGTCTTGAGCAAGGTCTTGGCTGGTGGGATTTGACCAGGTGGGGGCAGCAGGAGATGCTCAATACTTCAGCCAGAGGGATCTTTGCAACATGCAACTCTACTGACTTTATTCTTGTGCTTAAAATCCAGTAAGGGTCGAGTCCAAACTTCTTTGTAAATGTAACAAAGCCCTTCATGATGTGGTGTCTGCTTATCCCTTTAACTCATGCTGTTGTTTGGTTTCTCTTGCTATTGTTTTATTGTGGTTTAAAAAAAAAAAAGTTTCGTTTCTTTAGTACATTATATTTAATTTTGCCATACTCTATGTTTTAGTTGCTTATATACATGTCTGTCTGAGAGGCTAAAATCCTGTGAGGGAGGTTGCATGTTTGTTTTCTCTCTGTTATACTCCCAGCACTAGGGAGCAATGATTAGTTTTATTGAGTTTCTCTCCATTTGATACCTTAAAAATGATAAAACAAAACAAAACTAAATTAACTAAAAAGCCACACAATGCAAATTCTGCATTTTCATTGGATTCAAGAGGGAAAGATTAATCTAAAATTATGTTCTAAATGCTGGGTACCAGACTTAACTGCAGAAAAAGCAGATGGGCATGCATTTTTCACATGGGTTCCCATGCCCAGATATTTAGTTGTTAATAAGCTCACAAGTGATTCCAATAGGCAGCAGCTAGATTTGGGGGCCACTGATGGAGCATAGGCTCATGTGGCAAAGTTACATCTGGAAAGGGGATCCCTGGGCATCATCTGTGCATTGAATTCCTGGGATGAGAAGGCACGTTAAACAAGATGAGGAAGAACATTAAAAGGGCATGGCAGGACACAAACAATAAAAAGTTTCCAGCTTCAGACATAAGGAAATTATTTGTTTAGATATAACATAATCTTCTTTTGAAGGCCAGAAAGTACCCTAGCCTCTGGAAGAAAATCTTTTCAGCATGAGGAGTGGAAGCAAAATGTATTTTTGGTTAAACACTTAGTTAACCAAAACACTCTAATTTCAGAGCATTCCAATTGAGAGTTTGTGTCACAAATAAAATAAATAAGATATTTCAAGCCCGAATAGCCAGTCTCCTTTTATTTATCCTCTCCTTTTCAAGGTACTACAAATAATGACTTTATGTTGATCAGTGCCAAAGTAATACACATTTTCACATTAAAATTTTCTCTTAAACCAAGTCATTGCTCACTCATGCCATGACCTTAAGAGGCTGTTTAACTTTTCTAACCTTCACTTTCTTAAGGAAGAGGGAAAAGGAGAGGAAAGGGAATAAGTGGTTTCAAATATCCTTCTAACACTAATGTTTTAAGATTCTTTGATTCATCAGTTATAGGTACAAGGTCTAGGCAAGCTGAATTTGGGGATATGCTCCAGTGGAAATAATTCTCTACAGAATTACAGACAGACATTCTGTTGACCTTAAGTGAACTTACACCAAGTTGGTAAATTCCATCATAACTCCCATCCTGGGCTCACAGCTGCTTGTGTCAATGTTGATTTGTAGCTATAAGGTTGGCCTTTGTACAACTATTGTCTGAAACAAGTTTCCCATTTGTGTAACATATGGTTTAGTTGATATTAATCAACATGACTGAAGGAGTAATTCTTCAATCTGAGTATATGAGCTGAGTATGTGTATGTGTACAGGACAAGGCATACCTACCTTTGTGGAGGTCCCCTTAGAACTTCTGCTTCATTCTGAGTACCTTTATGGCAGGCCTCTACCTTGTAGGTGGAAGATTTCCAAAGTGCCCTTTCCTAAGAGTGTGAGAGTAGCTATAGGAAATTTTCCTAGTGTTCTAAACTGGCAGGGAGCTCAGTCTTCCAAACTCTGATTCCTATGTGCTCAGTAAATATTCATCAGCCCTTCACAGTGGTGCTTCAACAAATTCTATCATAACTGTTCAATAGCCATTATAATAGAGGTGATTCATTCCATCAGCATATCCAAAAAAATGTTCATTCAGGCTTTTATCCTTTCACCTATTTTCAGTTTACGGCTAAGAAATATCATCCGTATCTGAACTTTCTTAAATGAAATGGTCTTTTTAATAATTGAGTTTTCTGCATATCCAATGGGTAAGTCTCGAACATTTTATTTTGAGCCTTATTTTTGAAACTAATTTCAGCAATAGTTTTTGTCTACTTCCCTAGTTTAACAGGTGTAATAGAAGGAACAACCCATGATCTATTAGTGTTTGTTGTCAGTAGAATGTTATTGAATCTTTCTTTGATCACTGAGAATTTTTCTACGTTTAATCATTCTAAATATCAACCCTAATTTTTCGTGACTATAAAGATAGAAGATATTGGAGAGAGTCCCAAACCACCTCAGCAATAACTCTTGGGACCATTTGTTGGAACATATAATTAGTTGGAACAGCTCCATCTCCAAAATCTTTGACAACAAGAACTGACCATTTGACCAGAGCATCCTTCATTTCCTGCGCTCTCACACAGCTAACTCCCACGAGGCCTCCTCTGTCTGATCACATCTGGATCTCCAGTCCCTCTCCACAATCTCCCCTCCCCTCCCACAAGCCCAAAAGCTTCTAAGTGGCTTCACTTCCATCTGCCCTCCGGGGACATTGTTTCAACCACTCTCTTGAGAATGTCCCAATCCCCTCGGAAGTTCTTGTGTCCTCCATACACGGAATACCCCACCAAGGATCACAGTACACTTTCTCGCCTTCAGAGCTGCTAAGCATTTCTGGAAACAACTACACCACTAAGAAGCTGGGTGTTCATGAAAGTGGGTGACCCCCAAGCTCAGGTGTTCGGTAATGTCCCTCAGCAATTCAATTCTTATTTTGCTTGATCATTTCAGTCTCCCACCCCCTTGCATAGCTCCTTTACACTTTTACTAGTTTTTCACAACTCACTAGTGAGCCATTTTGTGTTCTCTTTCTCACTTTTAGCACATAACCTTCCAAACAATTTTATGGACAAAATAGAGTTTTAGGAATGAATTCTCTCAATTTCTCCCTTTCATACCACACATGTTATCAAATGTGTCTACTGTGGGTCCAGTCTCAGAATATGAAGTGTCCCATCTCATAATCAGAGCCGATTTTTAATTTATGTTTTGGGTCTAAGATACTTCCATCTTTTCCAAGATCTTGATCCAGGCCTCAAACTCCCTTTTCGAGCTCTTCAGCTGACTGGTTCTCATCACTACATAGCATGCTTAAGTTTCTCTCATCTTCAAACAAAACCAACAAGCAAAAAACACCACCCCATTTGTTCTGAGTGTTCCCTCTATCACCCTATTTTCCTGTTCTCAATCATAACCAAACTTCTAGATAAAAAATTGATATTTTGCTTTTCTACCTCCTAATCCTTTTTCGTTCTGCTTAATTGGCTCCAACCTATATCACATCACTGAGATCGCCCATGGTAAGATGTTCCTATTTGCCAAGACCAGTGCATTTTTCAATCCATATTCTGCAGTTTTCCTTCACCATTCATTCCTAGTTTTCATTCCATACCTGTCTGGTTGCACCATCTTTAGCCTGCTTCATACTGCCTGTCATTCTTTAGATGACGGAGCTGTTCAAACATTTTGCCTTTGTTCCTCTTTGCTTCTTACTCCCAATTCTTGCTGGCTGTTCTTTGCTCAGTGACAATGAACTCCAATACACTGATGACTTCCAAATTTATACTGCTGGCCCAGACAAGAATTCTGCAACTCATATCCATGTGTTCAGCTTCCAGTTTTGCATTTCTAACTAAATATTCCATGAACTTCAGGTATAATAATTAAAAACTAAGCTCACTGTTCATTTCTCTTCCCACTGACCTATGCAAATATAGTCCTCTTCTCTGTTCACATTCTGGGTTTTAAGCCCCTCATCAGAGCTACCACTAGCTCAAATGGAACATTGTGGGAATTAAAACAGTGTGCCCTTTCTACTTGACTTTTATCTTTCAGAAGAAATGTCTTAATGTGCAGATTTTGTTAAAATTAGATATTTTACCAGCATTTGCCAGAAATTTTTCATAATAAATATACAAATCTATGATGCCTGAGATTTGAATATAGCCCTTTAGGGTCCTGCAGTGCACAAATACTTCAGCCATAAATGGTGACCTGACCACTCCACCTAATATACTATGGAAGTATTCCTAGATTTAGATGTCTTGCCAATATTACCATCTAAATAAATGTACACTCTACCCTTTCTTCTCTGTAATTAGAACATGGCCCCATTTCAAACCCTTATTCTAGATCAGTTCATCTGCCTCTTAAAAACAGCCTAGCCCCTTCTAATCCACTCTCAACATTGCCTCCAGAGTAATGTTATGTGATACATAGATAGGATCATGACCCTTAACAAATAAATTAATTTTGTATAACATACATTCAAAAAGGTAAACAGATCCAAATGGGCAGCTCATTTTTTACAAAGTGAATACAGGTAACCACCACCCTGGTCAAGAAATAGACCATTACCCATTCCCAAATTAGCCTAGTGCCCCCTCCCATTCACAACCTCTCTCCAAAAATATCACTAACTAGACTCACAACGCCATGAAACTGTTTTTGCCTGGTTTTGAATTTTGTACAAGTGTGATTATTTGGTATGTACTCTTTTGTATCTTGCATCTTTGTTGCAATGCTTTTTGTAAGGAAGGTTGCCAGATTTAGGGAATAATTTCTGATAAATATTTTTTTTACCACAGTCAGCCCACCAAATCCCTGGGTTCCACATCCATGGATTCAATCAACCACGGATTGAAAATATTTTTTAAAATTCCAGAAAGTTCCAAAAAGCAAAATTTGAATTTTCTGCATGTCAGCAACTATTTACATAGCATTTACATTGTATTAGGTATTATAACTAATCTAGAGATAATTTAAAGTATACGGAAGGGTGTGCATATGTGTAGGTTGTATGCAAATACCATGCCATTTTAAATAGGGACTTGAGAATCTGTGCATTTTGGTTTGGGGTTGGGGGGTGAAGATTCTGGAACCAATCCCCTGCAGTTACCAAGGGATGACTATATAGGTGTGTCCCATGCAATATTTAACTGGGTGTATTTAATTGATTTTATATTTAACAATATTTATACAGTTAAACAATATCTAACCGTATTTTATCTGACAACCCAATTTTTAAGAGTCATCCATATTTTTGCATGTAGCAGTAGGTTACTCCTTTACGTTGTTGTCTGATATTCCATTGTGAAATATATGCAGCTTACGTTTCTATTGTGCTCTTGATTGACATTAGTATTGTTGCCACATTTTAGCTGTTCTGAATAGTGCTCATGAAGACATCCTTGTGCATGTCTTTCGGTCACATATGTATACATTTCTATTCAGTATATTTCCAGGTGAATTGCTGGTTCAAAAAGTATGCAAATGTTCAGCTTTAGTAGATATTGGCAAACAAATTTTCGGATGTTTGCACCATTTTATACTCCCACCAATGTTGTTGGAGAGTTCCATTTTCTACCCCTCCTCACCAATATTTGCTATTGTCTGTCCTTTTGTTACTTTAGATATTCCTCTGAGTGTGTAGTGTAGTGGTATCTCATTATTGTTTTAATTTGTGTTTCCCTGATGGAAAATTTCCCTGATGGCATCTTTTATACTCCCATTATAAAACTTATCACATCATCTTGTACCAGCTGATTTGCATCCCACTAAACTACTTCAAAGTAGTTAATTAAAGAATTCGAGACAGAGTATAGATTCTCATTAAGTATGTGGAAAATAATAATTAATAAATAAACCTATGATAAGCATTACATCCCTGAAAGAGCTAAGTTTCTAGTTAGTTACCACTTTCTTTTAATCTATTAATACATGAATGAATACCTATTGGGTATCTACATTGTCTAGGAATTATTCTAATTATACTGCATTAGAACTTCAAACTATCAAAGCAAAAGTACATCATAACTATTTGAGGGACTAGATCTCTAAAATCCTATGAAGTAAAGATACTCTACACACACACGTCTACATCAAATGTGTAATGAATTCTGATAGTATATACTTAGGAAACCTAGCACAAGATGCTCTAAGCCAGAAATAATAAATAGTGCACAAAAGTTCTAGACAATATGCTAACAAAATATTGACAGCTATGCTCAAAGATGTGTTACAGGGAATTTTTTCAGCTTTAAAAATATAAAATAATTGAAAGAATATAAATGCTCAATAATTCTGAATTGGTAAAATAAATAATGACAAAAACATATGATGAAATACTATGCAACCATTAAAAGAGTGGTTTTGTAGAAGGATACTGAATGCTATGGTATTCAGCATGGTATACATATATATATATGTTTTTAAACATCTTTATTGGAGTATAATTGCTTTACAATGGTGTGGTAGCTTCTGCTTTATAACAGAGTGAATCAGCTGTACATATACATATATAACCATATCCCTTCCTTCTTGCATCTCCCTCCCGTGCCTCCCTCCCACCTTCTCTATCCCACCCCTCTAGTTGGTCACAAAGCACCTAGCTGATCTCCCTGTGCTATGCGGCTGCTTCCCACTAGCTATCTATTTTACATCTGGTAGTGTATATATGTCCATGCCACTCTCTCACTTTGTCACAGCTTACCCTTCCGCCTCCCCATATCCTCAAGTCCATTCTCTATGTCTGCATCTTTATTCCTGTCCTGCCCCTAGGTTCTTAGAACCATTTTTTCTTAGATTCCATATATATGTGTTAGCACACGGTGTTTGGTTTTCCGTTTCTTAGATACTTCACTCTGTATGACAGACTCTAGGTCCATCTACCTCACTACAAATAACTCAATTTCATTTCTTTTTATGACTGAGTAATATTCCATTGTATATATGTACCACATCTTCTTTATCCATACGTCTGTCAATGGACACTTGGGTTGCTTCCATGTCCTGGCTCTTGTATATAGAGCTGCAATGAACATTGTGGTACATGACTCTTTTTGAATTATGGTTTTCGCAGGGTATATGCTCAGTGGGATTTCTGGGTCATATGGTAGCTCTATTTTTAATTTTTTAAGGAACCTCCATACTGTTCTCCATAGCCGCTGTATCAATTTACATTCCCACCAACAGTGCAAGAGGGTTCCCTTTCCTCCACACCCTCTCCAGCATTTATTGTTTGTAGATTTTTTGATGATGGCCATTCTGACTGGTATGAGGTGACACCTCATTGTAGTTTTGACTTGCATTTCTCTAATGATTAGTGATGTTGAGCATCCTTTCATGTGTTTGTTGGCCATCTGTATATCTTCTTTGGAGAAATGTCTATTTAGGTCTTCTGCCCATTTTTGGATTGGGTTGTTTGTTTTCTTGATATTGAGCTGCATGAGCTGCTTGTAAATTTTGGAGATTAATCCTTTGTCAGTTGCTTCATTGGCAAATATTTTCTCCCATTCTGAGGGTTGTCTTTTCGTCTTGTTTAAGTTTTCTTTTTTTTTTTTTTTTAAACATCTTTATTGAAGTATAATTGCCTTACAATAGTGTGTTAGCTTCTGCTTTATAACAAAGTGAATCAGTTATACATATACAATATGTTCCCATTTCTCTTCCCTCTTGCATCTCCCTCCCTCCCACCCTCCCCATCCCACCCCTCTAGGTGGTCACAAAGCACCGAGCTGATCTCCCTGTGCTATGCGGCTGCTTCCCACTAGCTATCTATTTTACATTTGGTAGTGTATATATGTCCATGACACTCTCTTACCCTGTCACATCTCACCCCACCCCCTCCCCATATCCTCAAGTCCATTCTCTAGTAGGTCTGTGTCTTTATTCCCGTCTTGCCACTAGGTTCTTCATGGCCTTTTTTTTTTTTTCCTTAGATTCCGTATATATGTGTTAGCATACTGTATTTGTTTTTCTCTTTCTGACTTACTTCACTCTGTATGACAGACTCTAACTCCATCCACCTCATTACAAATACCTCCATTTCATTTCTTTTTATGGCTGAGTAATATTCCATTGTATATATGTGCCACATCTTCTTTATCCATTCGTCTGTCGATGGACATTTAGGTTGCTTCCAGGTCCTGGCTATTGTAAATAGAGCTGCAATGAACATTGTGGTACATGACACTTTTTGAACTATGGTTTTCTCAGGGTATATGCCCAGTAGTGGAATTGCTGGGTCGTATGGTAGTTCTATTTGTAGTTTTTTAAGGAACCTCCATACTGTTCTCCATAGTGGCTGTATCAACCCACATTCCCACCAACAGTGCAAGAGTGTTCCCTTTCCTCCACACCCTCTCCAGCATTTATTGTTTCTAGATTTTTTGATGATGGCCATTCTGACCGGTGTGAGATGATATCTCATTGTAGTTTTGATTTGCATTTCTCTAATGATTAATGATGTTGAGCATTCTTTCATGTGTCTGTAGGCCATCTGTATATCTTCTTTGGAGAAATGTCTATTTAGGTCTTCTGCCCATTTTTGGATTGGGTTGTTCGTTTTTTTGTTATTGAGCTGCATGAGCTGCTTGTAAATCTTGGAGATTAATCCTTTGTCAGTTGCTTCATTTGCAAATATTTTCTCCCATTCTAAGGGTTGTCTTTTGGTCTTGTTTATGGTTTCCTTTGCTGTGCAAAAGCTTTTAAGTTTCATTAGGTCCCATTTGTTTATTTGTGTTCTTATTTCCATTTCTCTGGGAGCTGGGTCAAAAAGAATCTTGCTGTGATGTATGTCATAGAGTGTTCTGCCTATGTTTTCCTCTAACAGTTTGATAGTGTCTGGCCTTACACTTAGGTCTTTAATCCATTTGGAGTTTATTTTTGTGCATGGTGTCAGGGAGTGTTCTAATTTCATACTTTTACATGTACCTGTCCAATTTTCCCAGCACCACTTATTGAAGAGGCTGTCTTTTCTCCACTGTATATGCTTGCCTCCTTTATCAAAGATAAGGTGACCATATGTGTGTGGGTTTATCTCTGGGCTTTCTATCCTGTTCCATTGATCTATATTTCTGTTTTTGTGCCAGTACCAAACTGTCTTGATTACTGAAGCTTTGTAGTATAGTCTGAAGTCAGGGAGCCTGATTCCCCCAGCTCCATTTTTCGTTCTCAAGATTGCTTTGGCTATTCGGGGTCTTTTGTGTTTCCATACAAATTGTGAAATTTTTTGTTCTAGTTCTGTGAAAAATGCCAGTGGTAGTTTGATAGGGATTGCATTGAATCTGTAGATTGCTTTGGGTAGTAGAGTCATTTTCACAATGTTGATTCTTCCAATCCAGGAACATGGTATATCTCTCCATCTATTTGTATCATCTTTAATTTCTTTCATCAGTGTCTTATAATTTTCTGCATACAGGTCTTTTGTCTCCTTAGGTAGGTTTATTCCTAGATATCTTATTCTTTTTGTTGCAATGGTAAACGGGAGTGTTTTCTTAATTTCACTTTCAGATTTTTCGTCATTAGTGTATAGAAATGCAAGAGATTTCTGTGCATTAATTTTGTATCCTGCTACTTTACCAAATTCATTGATTAGCTCTAGGAGTTTTCTGGTAGCCTCTTTAGGATTCTCTATGTATAGTATCATGTCATCTGCAAATAGTGACAGCTTTACTTCTTCTTTTCCGATTTGGATTCCTTTTATTTCTTTCTCTTCTCTGATTGCTGTGGCTAACACTTCCAAAACTATGTTGAATAATAGTGGTGAGAGTGGGCAACCTTGTCTTGTTCCTGATCTCAGTGGAAATGGTTTCAGTTTTTCACCATTGAGGACAATGTTGGCTGTGGGTTTGTCATATATAGCCTTTATTATGTTGAGGAAAGTTCCCTCTATGCCTACTTTCTGCAGGGCTTTTATCATAAATGGGTGTTGAATTTTGTCGAAAGCTTTCTCTGCATCTATTGAGATGATCATATGGTTTTTCTCCTTCAATTTGTTAATATGGTGTATCACATTGATTGATTTGCGTATATTGAAGAATCCTTGCATTCCTGGGATAAACCCCACTTGATCATGGTGTATGATCCTTTTAATGTGCTGTTGGATTCTGTTTGCGAGTATTTTGTTGAGGATTTTTGCATCTATGTTCATCAGTGATATTGGCCTGTAGTTTTCTTTCTTTGTGACATCTTTGTCTGGTTTTGGTATCAGGGTGATGGTGGCCTCGTAGAATGAGTTTGGGAGTGTTCCTCCCTCTGCAATATTTTGGAAGAGTTTGAGAAGGATAGGTGTTAGCTCTTCTCTAAATGTTTGATAGAATTCACCTGTGAAGCCATCTGGTCCTGGGCTTTTGTTTGTTGGAAGGTTTTTAATCACAGTTTCAATTTCAGTGCTTGTGATTGGTTTGTTCATATTTTCTATTTCTTCCTGGTTCAGTCTCGGCAGTTTGTGCATTTCTAAGAATCTGTCCATTTCTTCCAGGTTGTCCATTTTATTGGCATAGAGTTGCTTGTAGTAATCTCTCATGATCTTTTGTATTTCTGCAGTGTCAGTGGTTATTTCTCCTTTTTCATTTCTAATTCTATTGATCTGAGTCTTCTCCCTTTTTCTCTTGATGAGTCTGGCTAATGGTTTATCAATTTTGTTTATCTTCTCAAAGAACCAGCTTTTAGTTTCATTGATTTTTGCTATTGTTTCCTTCATTTCTTTTTCATTTATTTCTGACCTGATCTTTATAATTTCTTTCCTTCTGCTGGCTTTGGGGTTTTTTTGTTCTTCTTTCTCTAATTGCTTTAGGTGCAAGGTTAGGTTGTTTATTCGAGATGTTTCCTGTTTCTTGAGGTAGGCTTGTATTGCTATAAACTTCCCTCTTAGCACTGCTTTTGCTGCGTCCCATAGGTTTTGGGTCGTCGTATCTCCATTGTCATTTATTTCTAGGTATTTTTTGATTTCCCCTTTGATTTCTTCAGTAATCACTTCATTATTAAGTAATGTATTGTGTAGCCTCCATGTGTTTGTATTTTTTACAGATCTTTTCCTGTAATTGATATCTAGTCTCATAGCGTTGTGGTCAGAAAAGATACTTGATACGATTTCAATTTTCTTAAATTTACCAAGGTTTGATTTGTGACCCAAGATATGATCTATCCTGGAGAATGTTCCATGAGCACTTGAGAAAAATGTGTATTCTGTTGTTTTTGGGTGGAATGTCCTATAAATATCAATTAAGTCCATCTTGTTTAATGTATCATTTAAAGCTTGTGTTTCCTTATTTATTTTCATTTTGGATGATCTGTCCATTGGTGAAAGTGGGGTGTTAAAGTCCCCTACTATGATTGTGTTGCTGTCGATTTCCCCTTTTATGGCTGTTAGCATTTGCCTTATGTATTGAGGTGCTCCTATGTTGGGTGCATAAATATTTACAATTGTTATACCTTCCTCTTGGATCGATCCCTTGATCATTATATAGTGTCCTTCTTTGTCTCTTGTAATAGTCTTTATTTTAAAGTCTATTTTGTCTGATATGAGAATTGCTACTCCAGCTTTCTTTTGATTTCCATTTGCATGGAATATCTTTTTCCATCCCCTCACTTTCAGTCTGTATGTGTCTCTAGGTCTGAAGTGGGTCTCTTGTAGACAGCATATATATGGGTCTTGTTTTTGTATCCATTCAGCCAGCCTGTGTCTTTTGGTGGGAGCATTTAATCCATTTACATTCAAGGTAATTATTGATATGTATGTTCCCATTCCCATTTTCTTAAATGTTTTGGGTTTGTTATTGTAGGTGTTTTCCTTCTCTTGTGTTTCTTGCCTAGAGAAGTTCCTTTAGCATTTGTTGTAAAGCTGGTTTGGTAGTGCTGAACTCTCTCAGCTTTTGCTTGTCTGTAAAGGTTTTAATTTCTCCATCACATTTGAATGAGATCCTTGCTGGGTAGAGTAATCTTGGTTGTAGGTTCTTCTCCTTCATGACTTTAAGTATATCCTGCCACTCCCTTCTGGCTTGCAGAGTTTCTGCTGAAAGATCAGATGTTAACCTTATGGGGATTCCCTTGTGTGTTATTTGTTTTTTTTCCCTTGCTGCCTTTAATATGTTTTCCTTATATTTAATTTTTGACAGTTTGATTAATATGTGTCTTGGTGTGTTTCTCCTTGGATTTATCCTGTATGGGACTCTCTGTGCTTCCAGGACTTGATTAACTATTTCCTTTCCCATATTAGGGAAGTTTTCAACTATAATCTCTTCAAATATTTTCTCAGTCCCTTTCTTTTTCTCTTCTTCTTCTGGGACCCCTATAATTCGAATGTTGGTGCATTTAATGCTGTCCCAGAGGTCTCTGAGACTGTCCTCAGTTCTTTTCATTCTTTTTTCTTTATCCTGCTCTGCAGTAGTTATTTCCACCATTTTATCTTCCAGGTCACTTATCCTTTCTTCTGCCTCAGTTATTCTGCTATTGATCCCATCTAGAGTATTTTTAATTTCATTTATTGTGTTTTTCATCATTGCTTGATTCCTCTTTAGTTCTTCTACGTCCTTGTTAAATGCTTCTTGCATTTTGTCTATTCTATTTCCAAGATTTTGGATCATCCTTACTATCATTATTCTGAATTCTTTTTCAGGTAGACTACCTATTTCCTCTTCATTTGTTAAGTCTAGTGTGTTTTGACCCTGCTCCTTCATCTGCTGTGTGTTTTTCTGTCGTCTCATTTTGCTTATCTTACTGTGTTTGGGGTCTCCTTATCACAGGTTGCAGGTTTGTAGTTCCCGTTGTTTTTGGTATCTGTCCCCAGTGGCTAAGGTTGGTTCAGTGGGTTGTGTAGGCTTCCTGGTGGAGGGAACTAGTGCCTGAGCTCTGGTGGATGAGGCTGGATCTTGTCTTTCTGGTGGGCACGTCCACGTCTGGTGGTGTATTTTGGGGTGTCTGTGGCCTTATTATGATTTTAGGCAGCCTCTCTGCTAATGGATGAGGCTGTGTTCCTGTCTTGCTAGTTGTTTGGCATAGGGTGTTCAGCACTGTAGCTTGCTGGTCATTGAGTGATGCTGGGTCTTGATGTTGAGATGGAGATCTCTGAGAGATTTTTGCCGTTTGGTATTACGTGGAGCTGGGAGGTCTCTTGTGGACCAGTGTCCTGAAGTTGGCTCTCCCACCTCCGAGGTACGGCCCTGATGCCTGGCTGAAGCACCAAGAGCCTTTCGTCCACACGGCTCAGAGTAAAAGGGAGAAAAAATAGAAAGAAAGAAAGAAAGGAAGGAAGGAAGGAAGGAGGAAGGAAGGAAGGAAGGAAGGAAAGAAAGAAAGAAGGGAAAGAAAGAAAGAAGCTATAATATAGTGAAGTAAAATAAAGCTATTGTAAAGCAAAGCTATACAGACAAAATCTCCCCCAGAAGCATATACATATACACTCACAAAAAAAAAAGGAAAAGGGGAAAAATTAATATATCCTGCTCCCAAAGTCCACCTCCTGAATTTGGGATGATTCGTTGTCTATTCAGGTATTCAACAGATGCAGGCACATCAAGTTGTTTGTGGAGTTTTAATCCGCTTCTTCTGAGGCTGCTGGGACAGATTTCCCCTCCTTTTCTCTGTTCGAACAGCTCCTGGGGATCAGCTTTGGATTTGGACCCGCCTCTGCGTGTAGGTCGCCTGAGGGCGTCTGTTCCCCGCCCAGACAGGACGGGGTTAAAGGAGCAGCTGCTTCGGGGACTCTGGCTCACTCAGGCCGGGGGAGGGAGGGGTACGGAGGAGGCGGGGCGAGCCTGCGCGGCAGAGGCCGGCGTGACGTTGCAGCAGCCTGAGGCGCGCAGTGCGTTCTCCCGGGGGATGTTGTCCCTGGATCACGGGACCCTGGCAGTGGCGGGCTGCACAGGCTACTGGGAGGGGCGGTGTGGAGAGTGACCTGTGCTCGCACACAGGCTTCTTGGAGGCGGCAGCAGCAGCCCCAGCGTCTCACGCCCGTCTCTGGGGTCCGCGCTGATAGCCGCGGCTCGCGCCAGTCTCTGGAGTTCGTTTAGGCGGCGCTCTGAATCCCCTCTCCTTGCGCGCCGCGAAACAAAGAGGCAAGAAAAAGTCTCTTGCCTCTTCGGCAGCTGCAGACTTTTTCCCGGTCTCCCTCCCAGCCAGCTGTGGTGTGCTAACCCCTTCAGGCTGTGTTCATGCTGCCAACCCCAGTCCTCTCCCTGGTATCCGACCGAAGCCCGAGCCTCCGCTCCCAGCCCCGCCCGCCCCGGCGGGGGAGCAGACAAGCCTCTCGGGCTGGTGAGTGCTGGTCAGCGCCGAGCCTCCTGCGGGAAGTGCGGGAATCTCTCCGCTTTGCCCTCCGCACCCCTGTGGCTGCGCTCTCCTCCGTGGCTCCGAAGCTTCCCCCCTCTGCCACCCGCAGTCTCTGCCCGCGAAGGGGCTCCTAGTGCGTGGAAATCTTTCCTCCTTCACAGCTCCCTCCCACTGGTGCAGGTGCCGTCCCTATTCTTTTGTCTCTGTTATTTCTTTTTTCTTTTGCCCTACCCAAGAACGGGGGGAGTTTCTTGCCTTTTGGGAGGTCTGACGTTTTCTGCCAGCATTCAGTGGGTGTTCTGTAGGAGCAGTTCCACGTGTAGATGTATTTCTACTGTATCTGTGGGAAGGAAGGTGATCTCCGCGTCTTACTCTTCCGCCATCTTCTCTCCTCTAAGTTTTCTTTTGCTGTGCCAAAGCTTTTAAGTTTCATTAGGTCCTATTTGTTTATTTTTGTTTTTATTTCCATTTCTCTAGGAGGTGGGTCAAAAAGGATCTTGCTGTGATTTATGTCATAGAGTGTTCTGCCTATATTTTCCTCTAAGAGTTTTATACTGTCTGGCCTTACATTTAGGTCTTTAATCCATTGTGAGTTTATTTTTCTGTATGGTGTTAGGGAGTGTTCTGATTTCATTCTTTTACATGTAGCTGTCCAGTTTTCCCAGCACCACTTATGGAAGAGACTGTCTTTTCTCCATTGTATATTCTTGCCTCCTTTATCAAAAATAAGGTGACCATATGTGTGTGGGTTTATCTCTGGGCCTTCTATCCTGTTCCATTGATCTGTATTTCTGTTTCAGTGCCAGTATCATACTGTCTTGATTACTGTAGCTTTGTAGTATAGTCTGAAGTCAGGGAGCCTGATTCCTCCAGCTCCGTTTTTCTTTCTCAAGATTGCTATGGCTCTTTGGGGTCTTTTGTGTTTCCATACAAATTGTGAATTTTTTGTTCTAGTTCTGTGAAAAATGCCATTGGTAGTTTGATAGGGATTGCATTGAATCTGTAGATTGCTTTGGGTAGTAGAGTCATTTTCACAATGTTGATTCTTCCAATCCAGGAACATGGTATATCTTTCCATCTATTTGCATCATCTTTAATTTCTTTCACCAGTGTCTTATAGTTTTCTGTATACAAGTCTTTTGTCTCCTTAGGTGGGTTTATTCCAAGGTATTTTATACATTTTGTTGCAGTGGTAAATGGGAGTGTTTTCTTAATTTCACTTTCCGATTTTTCATCATTAGTGTATAGGAATGCAAGAGATTTCTGTGCATTAATTTTGTATCCTGCTACTTTACCAAATTCATTGATTAGCTCTAGTAGTTTTCTGGTAGCACCTTTACGATTCTCTATGTATAGTATCATGTCCTCTGCAAACAGTGACAGCTTTACTTCTTCTTTTCTGATTTGGATTCCTTTTATTTCTTTTTCTTCTCTGATTGCTGTGGCTAAAACTTCCAAAACTATGTTGAATAATAGTGGTGAGAGTGGACCACCTTGTCTTGTTCCTGATCTTAGAGGAAATGGTTTCAGTTTTTCACCATTGGGAACGATGTTGGCCTTGTGTTTGTCATATATGGCCTTTATTATGTTGAGGTAAGTTCCCTCTGTGCCTACTTTCTGGAGAGTTTTTATCATAAATGGGTGTTGAACTTTGTTGAAAGCTTTTCTGCATCTATTGAGATGATCATATGGTTTTTCTCCTTCAACTTCAATTTGTTAATATGGTGTATCACATTGATTGATTTGCGTATATTGAAGAATCCTTTCATTCCTGGGATAAACCGCACTTGATCATGGTGTATTATCCTTTTAATGTGCTGGTGGATTCTGCTGAGGATTTTTGCATCTATGTTCATCGGTGATATTGGTCTACAGTTTTCTTTCTTTATGACATCTTTGTCTGGTTTTGGTATCAGGGTGATTGTGGCTTTGTAGAATGAGTTTGGGAGTGTTGCTCCCTCTGCTATATTTTGGAAGAGTTTGAGAAGGATAGGTGTTAGCTCTTCTCTAAATGTTTGATAGAATACACCGGTGAATCCATCTTGTCCTGGGCTTTTGTATGTTGGAAGATTATTAATCACAGACTCAATTTCAGTGCTTGTGATTGGTCTATTTATATTTTCTATTTCTTTCTGGTTCAGTCTTGGAAGATTGTGGTTTTCTAAGAATTTGTCCATTTCTTCCAGGTTGTCCATTTTATTGGCATATAGTTGCTCGTATTAATCTCTCATGATCCTTTGTACTTCTGCAGTGTCAGTTGTTATGTCTCCTTTTTCATTTCTAATTCTATTGATTTGAGTTTTCTCCCTTTTTTCCTTGGTGAGTCTGGCTAATGGTTTATCAATTTTGTTTATCTTCTCAGAGAACCAGCTTTTAGTTTTATTGATCTTTGCTATTGTTTCCTTCATTTCTTTTTCATTTATTTCTGGTCTGATCTTTATGATTTCTTTCCTTCTGCTAACTTTGGGGGTTTTTTGTTCTTCTTTCTCTAATTGCTTTAGGTGTAAGATTAGGTTGTTTATTTGGGATGTTTCTTGTTTCTTGAGGTAGGATTGTATTGCTATAAACTTCCCTCTTAGAACTGCTTTTGCTACATCCCATAGGTTTTGGGTCATCATGTTTTCATTGTCATTTGTCTCTAGGTATTTTTTGATTTCCTCTTTGATTTCTTCAGTGACCTCTTGGTTATTTAGTAGTGTATTGTTTAGCATCCATGTGTTTGTATTTTTTACAGATTTTTTTCCTGTAAGTGATATCTAGTCTCATAGTGTTGTGGTTGGAAAAGATACTTGATATGATTTCAGTTTTCTTAAATTTACCAAGGCTTGATTTGTGACCCAAGATATGATCTATCCTGGAGAATGTTCCATGAGCACTTGAGAAGAAAGTGTATTCTGTTGTTTTTGGATGGAATGTCCTATAAATATCAATTAAGTCCATCTTGTTTAATGTATCATTTAAGCTTGTGTTTCCTTATTTATTTTCATTTTGGATGATCTGTCCACTGGTGAAAGTGGGGTGTTAAAGTCCCCTACTATGATTGTGTTACTGTTGATTTCCCCTTTTATGGCTGTTAGCTTTTGCCTTATGTATTGAGGTGCCCCTATGTTGGGTGCATAAATATTTACAATTGTTATATCTTCTTCTTGGATTGATCCCTTTATCATTATGTAGTGTCCTTCTTTGTCTCTTGTAATAGTCTTTAAAGTCTATTTTGTCTGATATGAAAATTGCTACTCCAGCTTTCTTTTGATTTCCATTTGTATGGAATATCTTTTTCCATCCCCTCACTTTCAGTCTGTATGTGTCCCTAAGTCTGAAGTGGGTCTCTTGTAGACAGAATATGTACATGTCTTGTTTTTGTATCCATTCATCCACTGTATGTCTTTTGGTTGGAGCATTTAATCCATTTACATTTAAGGTAGTTATCGATATGTATGTTCCTATTACCATTTTCTTAGTTGTTTTGGGTTTGTTATTGTAGATCTTTTCTTTCTCTTGTGTTTCCTTCCTAGAGAAGTTCCTTTAGCATTTGTTGTAAAGCTGGCTTGTTGGTGCTGAATTCTCTTAGCTCTTGCTTGTCTGAAAAGTTTTAATTTCTCCATCTAAACTGAATGAGATCCTCGCTGGGTAGAGTAATCTTGGTTGTAGGTTTTTCCCTTTCATCACTTTAAATATGTCCTCCTCTCCCTTCTGGCTTGCAGAGTTTCTGCTGAAAGATCAGCTCTTAACCTTATGGGGATTCCCTTGTATGTTATTTGTTGCTTTTCCCTTGCTGATTTTAATATTTTTTCCTTCTATTTAATTTTTGTCAGTTTGATTACTGTGTGTCTTGGTGTGTTTCTCCTTGGATTTATCCTATATGGGACTCTCTGTGCTTCCTGGACTTGACTGACTATTTCCTTTCCCATATTAGGGAATATTCAACTATAATCACTTCAAATATTTTCTCAGTCCCTTTCTTTTTCTCTTCTTCTTCTGGGACCCCTATCGTTCGAATGTTGGTGTGTTTAATGTTGTCCCAGAGATCTGTGAGACTGTCCTCAATTCTTTTCATTCTTTTTGTTTATTCTGCTCTGTGGGAGTTATTTCCACTATTTTATCTTCCAGGTCACTTATCCATTCTTCTGCCTCAGTTATTCTGCTATTGATCCCTTCTAGAGAATTTTTAATTTCATTTATTGTGTTGTTCATCATTGTTTATTTGCTCTTTAGTTCTTCTAGGTCCTTGTTAAATGTTTCTTGTATTTTCTCTATTCTATATCCAAGATTTTGGATCATCTTTACTCTCATTACTCTGAATTGTTTTTCAGGTAGACTGCCTATTTTCTCTTCATTTGTTTGGTCTGGTGGGCTTTTACCTTGCTCCTTCATCTGCTGCATATTTCTCTGTGTTCTCATTTTGCTTAACTTATTGTGTTTGGGGTCTCCTTTTCTCAGGCTGCAGGTTCGTAGTTCCCATTGTTTTTGGTGTCTGCCCCCAGTGGCTAAGGTTGGTTCAGTGGGTTGTGTAGGCTTCCTGGTGGAAGGGACTGGTGCCTGTGTTCTGGTGGGTGAGGCTGGATCTTGTCTTTCTGGTCAGCAGGACTGCATCTGGTGGTGTGTTTTGGGGTCTCTGTCACCTTATTATGATTTTAGACAGCCTCTCTGCCATGGGTGGGGTTGTGTTCCTGTGTTGCTAGTTGTTTGGCATAGGGTGTCCACCACTGGAGGTTGCTGGTCGTTGAGTTGAGCTGGGTCTTAACGTTGAGATGGAGACCTCTTGGAGAGCTTTTGCCATTTGATATTACATGGAGCCAGGAGGTCTCTGGTGGACCAATGTCCTATGTTCTCCCACCTAAGAGGCACAGGCCTGACACCCGTTCAGAGCACGAAGACCCTGTCAGCCACACGGCTCAGGAGAAAAGGGAGAAAAAACGAAAGAGAAAAAATAAAGTTATTAAAATAAAATATAAGAAAAATTATTTAAAATTAAAAAGTAATAAAGAAAGAAATAAAGAAGACAGCAACTAAATCAAAAAACAAATCTACCAATGATAACAAGCACTATAAACTATACTAAAAAAAAATACAAAAATGGAGAGACAGAAGAATCCTAGGACAAATGGTAAAAGCAAAGAAGCTATGCAAACAAAATCACACAAAGAAGCATTTACATACACACTCACAAAAAGAGAGAAAGGAAAAAAATATGTATATCTATATTTTAAAAAAAGGAAGAGAGCAACCAAATCAGTAAACAAATCTACCAATGATAATTAGCTCTAAATACTAAACTAAGATAAACATAAAACCAGAAATAAATTAGATGCAGAAAGGAAACCCCAAGTCTAGAGTTGCTCTCAAAGTCCATCGCCTCAATTTTGGGATGATTCATTGTCTATTCAGGTATTCCACAGATGCAGGGTACATCTAGTTGATTATGGAGATTTAATCTGCTGCTCCTGAGGCTGCTGGGAGAGATTTCCCTTTCTCTTCTTTGTTTGCACAGCTCCTGGTGTTCAGCTTTGGATATGGCCCCGCCTCTGCATGTAGGTCACCTGAGGGTGTCTGTTCTTTGCTCAGACAGGACGGGGTTAAAGGAGCAGCTGATTAGGGGGCTCTGGCTCACTCAGGCTTGGGGGAGGGAGGGGTATGGAATGCGGGGCAAGCCTGTGGCGGCAGAGGCCAGCATGACCTTGCAACAGCCTGAGACACACTGTGCGTTCTTCCGGGGAAGTTGTCCCTGGATCACGGGACCCTGGCAGTGGTGGGCTGCACAGGCTACTGGGAGCGGAGGTGTGGATAGTGACCTGTGCTTGCACACAGGCTTCTTAGTGGCTGCAGAAGCACCCTTAGCATTTCATGCCTGTCTCTGGTGTCCGTGCTGATAGCCGCGGCTCACACCTGTCTTTGGAGCTCATTTAGGCTGTGCTCTGAATCCCCTCTCCTCGTGCACCCCGAAACAATGGTCTCTTGACTCTTAGGCAGTTCCATACTTTTTCCCAGACTCCCTCCCGGCTAGCTGTGGTGCACTAGCCCCCTTCAGGCTATGTTCACACAGCCAACCCCAGTCTTCTCCCTGGGATCCGACTTCCGAAGCCCGAGCCTCAGCTTCCAGCCCCCACCCGCCCCTGCAAGGGAGCAGACAAGTCTCTCGGGCTGGTGAGTGCTGGTCGGCACCGATCCTCTGTGTGGGAATCTCTCCGCTTTGCCCTCTGAACCCCTGTTGCTGTGCTCTCCTCCATGGCTCCAAAGCTTCCCCCCTGCCACCCTCATGTCCGCCAGTGAAGGGGCTTCCTATTGTGTGGAAACTGTTCCTCCTTCACAGCTCCCTCCCAGAGGTGCAGGTCCCATCCCTATTCTTTTGTCTCTGTTTTTTCTTTTTTCTTTTGCCCTACCCAGGTACGTGGGGAGTTTCTTGCCTTTGGGGAAGTCTGAGATCTTCTGCCAGCGTTCAGTAGGTGTTCTGTAGGAGTTGTTCCACATTTAGATGTATTTCTGATGTATTTGTGGGGAGGAAGGTGATCTCCACGTCTTACTCCTCTGCCATATTGAAGGTCTCCAAGCATGGTATATTGCCAAATGAAAATTAACTGACTTAGAAAGGGCATTAGGACATTTTTAGTAAAGACATACTTTGGAAGAATACATGGAAAGAATAACCTGGAAGTTTTTCTCTAGTGTTTGCTGTAAGTGGTGTGACTACATGATTCTGATTCTGATTCTCTTATTTGTGTTTTTCTGTTTTCCATCCTTTATGAATAACACAGACAATTGAATAATGTATGTTATCTTTCAAAGGATTTGGGTAATTTACTAATGGCAAGAGCCTGCAAGAAATATAGGTAATCATTAAGATGTTTTTCAGGGCAAACATCAATGACCCTCCCTCAGTCTGCCAAGGCCCATTGAGTGGGATTTCTCTTGGTATCAGAATTCCAGTCTGAATCAATCACTGGTCTAATGAAATAGTGAAATATTCTGTTCTTTTTATCTACTTACTAGAATATAAACATGTAATAATAACAGGTAAGATGAAAGTTCCCTGCTTTATTCAAATTCATCCATGTTCTTAAGGACTTATCCAAACATAGAGATTCCTTGGAAGTGGAGTGAGTTCTTGCATCAGTGCTACGCAATAAGTAACAAAGGAAAAACTGACCATTGGTGAAAAGTGCAGATTACCTTTATGTCTAACAAACTAGGAAAAGTAATCTGTAAACTATCTCTTACCTGTTAACTATGCAAAATAAGTCACTTTATAAAACAGCCTTTCAAAGGCACTTACTGGCTTGATCTAATCTAATCCAGTCTACAAATGTCAACTGGATTACATCATTTCCCATGCTTATCTGATTATCTCATGGCAACCATCATTCAAAGAATCAGGAAAAGAAACTTTATTACACATTACTTAGGGAGAAAATACTGTTTCAAATGAGTTTCAGCCTTAATTGCAAAACATGTTTTCTGCCCATTGATGGTAAAACTTGTCAAGGCAGCATAAGTAGTGGAAAGGATGTGGGCTTTTGAGGCATATAAATCAGAATTTGAGTTCCAGCTCTGTGACCTTGGGCAGGTAACTTAATGCCTCTGAACTTGAGTTTCTTCTTCCTGTACTTCAGAATCATAATAATTACCTCACAGGATGTTGTGAGTACTAGAGAAAATATGCCAACAGTCCCTGTGAGTGCACACCACACAGTGGGGTCCCTCTTTTTGTCCCCAGTTCTCCTCCTGCCCCTTCTCATCTCCATAGAGCTTAGGAGCCAGAAGTAGTGACCAACAGCTGGAGTAATAAATTTGTGCCTTTATTCAGCACACATGTGTTGGACTTTTTCTATATCCCAGGTATTGTGTTAGATGTTGGGTATACAATATAGTGAACAAGATGCAGTCAAGACTTGAAGGTTCTTTCCTCTAGAAGTCTGCACAGATAAGAAAATAAGCAATAATAGAGCAGTAAGCAATACGGAAGACAAGATAAAGGAAAGCCTAACTCAGGGACAGGCGTCACAGAGGAGGTGATGCCTGAGCTGAGCCTGAGGAGAGTGGATGTGTGAAGACAGGACATGATGATATTGGAATTTAAGGACATTCCAGTTCTCAGCATGACAAGGAGAGAATACGCATGCTAGGGAAACTATAAACATCACATTCAGAGCTTGGATTTTTTATGGCTGTTTGAGGTGATAACACTTTTACGGGGGTTACTAGATTTATTCCTATGGAATTTGAAAGCTAAGGAGAGTTATTAAAAAGACATGATAAAATATATACTTTTGAAAAGTTCACCTTGATAAGGAAGTAGAGAATACACTAGAAGGTGAAAAGGCTCAAGGTTGGGAAAGAGTTAGGAGGGTTTTCAAATAGTTCAGGCAAAAAATGATAAGGCTTAGGAACAGGGAGTGATAGTCATGGGATGAAGATGAAAGTGCTGATAGAGAAATAGAAATCATCCATGTACAGGACCCAATGATTGACTGGTGCGTGGTAGGTAAAATTTCTGCTCCATCAATTACTGGGTACATTACCTAGTACCTACCTGGCAATTCATTTCACTTTGTTAAGTCCCACTTTTCTCTTTTATAAATAGTGGATAATTCAATGCCTACTTCTCGTGTTACTGGGGATATTGAATGAAATGGAGTACACTGAGTGTTTAGAACAGTGTCTCATATATGGTAATTAATCATTACGGGTATAGTAACACTATAATTATAAGTACTGTTACCATATATAGCTACATCATCATTATTGTTGTTGTTGTAACTATTGTTACTACTATTTGTCCACCTTGGAAAAAAATAAGAAACGAAGTCTACCCTACTTATCATGAGCACTTCCCCTGCTGAAAAACTCAGTAGAATTCATCACGATGAGGCTAGGTCCGGGCAAGAGGCCAGTGAGGGTGCCTGAACTTCGTATTCTCTGAGTGCCTTTGAGTTCCCTTGAGCAGGCTGCACACAGCACACTTCTACCAAGCAACTCTGTTAAACTGCAAATTTGAGACCAAAAAAAAAAAAAAAGCTTAACATTGTTGGTATAGGCAAACATTTAAATGCTGCCTCATCAAAATGTTGCCACTATTGTCACCTGTAGTTTGAAAAGCAGTGCTTTTAAGTTTTTAGAGAGAAAATATGAGAATTCAGCTAGATTCAACACCATTCAGCACCATTTTTTGTTTTAGTGCCCAGAGGAGCCCTGAGACTATTTCCACCAACAGATGAGGTGCCCATTCTAACATAGGAACGTCAGAGGCAGTAGAAGAACGGGAATTACTAAAAATTTAAAGAAGGAGCAGTGTCAATGAAAGTTATGTAAATTGAATAAAATTACCATGACAGTAATGATTAATGTTTAGATGGACTGCTTCTGCCCAACTTAGGTCTTCCTTCCTCCCCTACCTATCATGCCCCAATCCTAGTACCTGTTTGCTCCTGGCTTTTGTACTGTTGCAGTAACTGGAGCAGCCCAACCCCAGCCCTTATCTGCAAGAAGGAAACTGGGGGTAGTAATAGCTGAGCAAGAAACAAGTCGAACAGAGCTATAACCAGCTCCACAGATAAGCCCAGGGCCAAGCCACATAGGCAGAAGCAGCTGCATAACATGTAGGGCCCAGTGCAAAATGAAAACATGGGGCCCCTTGTTCAAAAATAGTTAAGAATTTCAAGGCAGTGACAACCAAGCATTAAACCAAGCACTAGGTGCTTTTCCATATGGAACCCTGTGCCACTGCTCAGGTGGTGTGCCCACGGGGCCAGCCCCACGAGGGTCTTTCCTTCTCCCCTTAACACTAGTCCTATCCCTACAGGAACCACCTCTGGTGGTCCAGCCTTTAGCATGTCCATGGCAGTTTACTTTAATCCAAAACCAAGTAAATATTCAGGCTTTACTGGCAGATACATGATCCAGCTAATGGTTTCGGATTAAATGATCCTTCTTCGCTAAAGCCTCCAAAGATAAGACCCTTTAATCAACTGTCATCCCCTCATTGTCTGAAAATGAGACATAGTTTATAACATACGTGAATGTATATGAAAGAATAACCCTTAGGAGTTACTTAATCCTCAGCATGCAATGGAAAAATGGAAATGGAAATATCATCTGTAAAGAGGCCAGAAGTTCAGCAAGGAACGCATGAGCTTCACATATAATATTATAATTTGATCCAATTATTTTATAGACCCTTCAAGTAGTTAACCATTGTTCTTTTAAAGTCTGTAGCGCAGTGAGTTATACAAGTAACACTGGTAAACCGTTCCATTAGGAATGTCAGATGCCTCTCTGACAGTCTGGTGAAAGATGTAAAACTCATCCAAGATAAATGCATATTTCCATAAACATACACACACACGCACACATAGGGTTCTCAAGCATTCTGATGTCCATTCAAGAATTTCAGGTTAAAAAAATTCTTGCTCTGAAGCAAGACTTTTGTCATATGTTAAAATAAATTTACTTTTCCTGAAATATTCAAAGGGAGCTATTTTTAACATAGTAAAGATATAGGTGATATTTATTATTTCACCATATGGCTAGATGAAATTAGAGAAGTAAGCTGAAGTCAGGTAATGAAGGATCATGCTAAATGTCTCTGTAAAAAAATTTTTATGCATAAATATTTGAAAGGAATATAGACATCACAGTATACCCCTAATTACTTCAGTATTCAGCTCTTAAAAGTAAACATATTTTCCTACATAGTGAATATAGCCATTTTTACACCTAGAAAATGAATAATAATTTTTAATTTCACTTTATGTCCAGCCATAATCAGATATCTTCAATTTGTCTCTGCTTTGTCCAAAACCAGGACCCAATCTGGGACAGTGCATTGCATCTGGTTGTTATGCCCCTTAAGCCTCATTTAGTCTAGAATAATCTAGATAGTTTCATGTCACTCATGGAAGAAAACAGATCTCTGGATTAATCTCATGGCTTCTTCTCAGCATGTTTTAAATCTAACCCTGAAATTTCTTATGAATGGGAAGTTCAATCCAAAGTTTGAAGAGATTCAAATTATCTACTTGAGGCTAGAATGCATTGTGCCTGGTGTTGTGTGGAATTATATTACAGGAGACAGAGTATACCTCTTAAGATTTGGTTTAATACCTAATTCAAATGATAACAAATGCATTTTTCTGGACTTTCCCTTTTTTAGTTTAATTGTGCATTAAAGGATTTTTATGAAATTAGTTTTAAACCAACTATAAAATTATTCTTTTTGATGTTCAGTATGTCAAATATTGCTGCTAATCAGAGCCCTTTCAAGCTATTGTCTGCTTTTAAGATAACTCCATTAAATTTTGAAAGCTATCTTTATTTTTAAACAGTTTATTTTTTTCTAATTTTATTGAGATACAATTGACAAATAACATTCTGTAAGTTTAAGGTATACCACATAATGATTTGATATACATATATTTTCAAATAATTACAACAGTAAGGTTAGTTAACACAAGCAGCACCTTACATAATACCGTGTGTGTCTGTGTGTCTGTGTGCTGAGAACACTAAAGATGTACTCTCTCAGCAAATTTCAAGTATACAATAAAGTATCGTTAACTATAGTCACCATGCTGTACATTACATCTCAAGAACTTATTCATCTTATAACTGAAAGTGTGTAATCTATCACCAACATCTCCCCATTTCCCCTACCCCCCAGCCCCTGGTAACCACCAATCTACTCTTCATTTCTGTGAGTTCAACTTTTTTAGATTACCCATATAAATGAGATAATACAGTATTTGTCTTTCTCTTTCTGTCTTACCTCACTTAGCGTGATGGCCTCAAGGTCCATCCATGTTATTGCAAATGGCAGGATTTCCTTGCATTTTTATGGCTGAATAATATTCCATTGTATATATACAACCACATATTTTTTATGCATTCATTTGTCTATGGACATTTAGGTTGTTTCCATGTCCTGGCTATTATGAATAATGCTGCAATAAACATGTTGGTGCAGATATCTCTTTGAGTTACTGATTTCATTTGCTTCGGATATATGTACCCAGTAGTGTGATTGCTGGATCATACGGTAGTTACATTTTAGTTTGTTGAGGAACCTCCATACCATTTTCCAGAGTGAGCTATACCAGTTTACATTCCCACCAACGGTACATGAGTGTTCCCTTTTCTCCATATCTTGAGCTCAAAATGTCCCAGGCTCAGTCTGTACCTTTTGTATCCCAGGTCAAGAATCATCCTTTTCTCCCAGGAGCTCTGATTCCTTTTACTGGGGAATGATATTAGAAACCAAAATATCAGTCTAAGTGTGTTTTTTTGATATTGGAAGGAAATTATATCTAGGCCATTTCAATAAACAAAGCAAGAAAATAAATGTATTTTTAAATCATGAGTTTATATTTAGAGTTTGAATTCCATATTAACAATACAGCAGTTTTACATAACTTTTTTGATTTTATAATGTTCTTTTTTCCCCTAACACTGAAAATCTTGATTTCTGATAAGGTTAATAACATTTATATGTTTCTGTGCTGGTCCTGAGCCTGTTTATCCTCAGATTGGCTCCATATTCTTCCCTTACTCCACCACCCTTGTGGCTTCCATAACAACCAATAGTAGTCACTTGTGGGAGATTGGTGTGGGGTGGTGGCCAGAGTATTTCTACGCTTTTCTCCCTATCTTGGGAGATGACTCTGAATGTAGCTGTTTCCACTCTGTAGCTCCAGGTCCCCAGGACAGGCTCACATTAGTTCCAGCTGCCAACAGGTGTTGTGGTCCTCTGGACTCGAGAGCGTCATCTTTTCTTTTTTTTGTCCCTCTAGCCTCAAGTTAGAGTGGCTTCCTCCTGTCTCTGAACTCTGGGTTGCCTTATCACCTCCTCTTGGCTTCTCGGTTCTTCTGTTACCTATGTAGTTTATTCCCTAATTTATATCGCCTGAAAACAATGATTTTTGTTGCCTTGGTTGGACTATGATGATAAAACTTTATAATACTGCATAAATACACTAGTTACCAAAAAACTACTGATGATAAAACTACTAACGGAAGTTTAAAATGTCTTTGTGATTCTTTTGTTTTCCTCATAGAATGCGTCCCTAAAGATGCACAAAGATCTATGTCCTAAAGCTACTTTAAAAAATTTTTATTTGCATTTATATTATCAGTTTAAGTAGAGTTATATATATTTGCTTAAGTTTGTTTCCAGTTGTAAGGATTCCTTTTTCTTTTTTATCTTCCTTTTTTAAAAAAGTGAGGGCGAGACACTGAACCAAGATGGCAGAGTAGAAGGACGTGCTCTCGCTCCCTCTTGTGAGAGCACCGGAATCACAGCTAGCTGCTGGACAGTCATTGATGGGAGGACACTGGGGCTCACCAAGAAGGGTGCCCCACATCCAAAGATGGAGGAGAGGCCTCAGTGAGACGGTGGGAGGGGCGAAATTGCAGTAGAATCGAATCCCATGACTGCTGGGTGGGTGGCTCACAGACTGGAGAACACTTATAGCACAGAGGTCCACCCACTGGAGTGAGGGTTCTGGGCCCCACATCGGGCTCCCCAGCATGAGGGTCTGGCAGCGGGAGGAGGAATTCCTAGAGAATCGGACTTTGAAGGCCAGTGGGGTTTGATTGCAGGACTTCTACTGGACTGGGGGGAGCAGAGACTCCACTCTTGGAGGGCACACATGAAGTAGTGTGCACATCGGGACACAGGGGAAGGAGCAGTGACCCCAGGGGAGACTGAACCAGACCTACCTGCTAGTGTTGGAGGGTCTCCTGCAGAGGCAGGGGGTGGCTGTGTTTCACCGTGGGGACAAGGAAACTGGCAGCAGAAGTTCTGGGAAGTACTCCTTGGCGTGAGCCCTCCCAGAGCCCACCATTGGCCCCACCAAAGAGCCCAGGTAGGCTCCAGTGTTGGGTTGCCTCAGGCCAAACAACCAACAGGGAGGGAACCCAGCCCCACTCATCAGCAGTGAAGTGGATTAAAGTTTTACTGAGCTCTGCCCACCACAGCAAGGGTCAGCTCTACCCACCACCAGTCTCTCCCAGCAGGAAACTTGCACAAGCCTCTTAGATAGCCTCATCCACCAGAGGGCAGACAGCAGAAGCAAGAAGAACTACAATTCTGCAGCCTGTGGAAGGAAAACCACATTCACAGAAAGATAGACAAAATGAAAAGGCAGAGGACTTTGTACCAGATGAAGAAACAAGATAAAACCCCAGAAAAACAACTAAATGAAGTGGAGATAGGCAACCTTCTAGAAAAAGAATTCAGAATAATGATAGTGAAGATGATCCAGGACCTCGGAAAAAGAATAGAGGCAAAGATCAAGAAGATGCAAGAAATGTTTAACAAAGACCTAGAAGAATTAAAGAACGAACAAACAGAGATGAACAATACAATAACTGAAAAGAAAACTACATCAGAAAGAATCAATAGCAGAAAAACTGAGGCAGAAGAACGGAAAAGTGACCTGGAAGACAGAACGGTGGAATTCACTGCTGCGGAACAGAATAAAGAAAAAAGAATGAATGAAACGAAGACAGCTTAAGGGACTTCTGGGACAACATTAAATGCAACAACATTCGCATTATAGGGGTCCCAGAAGGAGAAGAGAGAGAGAAAGGACCCGAGAAAATATTTGAAGAGATTATAGTCGAAAACTTCCCTAACATGGGAAAGGAAATAGCCAACAAGTCCAGGAAGCACAGAGAGTCCCATACAGGATAAAATCAAGGAGAAACACATCGAGACACATAGTAATCAAATTGGCAAAAATTAAAGACAAAGAAAAATTATTGAAAGCAGCAAGGGAAGAATGACAAATAACATACAAGTGAACCCCCATAAGGTTAACAGATGATTTCTCAATAGAAGCTCTGCAAGCCAGAAAGGAGTGGCATGATATACTTAAAGTGATGAAAGGGAAGAACCTACAACCAAGATTATTCTACCCGGCAAGGATCTCATTCAGATTCGATGGAGAAATCAAAAGCTTTACAGACAAGCAAAAGCTAAGAGAATTCAGCACCCCCAAACCAGCTCTACAACAAATGCTAAAGGAACTTCTCGCAGTGGGAAACACAGGAGAAGAAAAGGACCAGATAGATTTAATTGATATTTATAGGACATTCCATCCAAAAACAGCAGGTTACACTTTCTTCTCAAGTGCGCATGGAAAATTCTCCAGGATAGATAACATCTTGGGTCACAAATCAAGCCTCAGTAAATTTAAGAAAATTGAAATCATATCAAGAATCTTTTCTGACCACAACGCTATGAGATTAGAAATGAATTACAGGGAAAAAACGTAAAAAACACAAACACATGGAGGCTAAACAATACGTTACTAAATAACCAAGAGAGCACTGAAGAAATCAAAGAGGAAATAAAAAAATACCTAGAGACAAGTGACAATGAAAACACGACAATCCAAAAACTATGGGATACAGCAAAAGCAGTTCTAAGAGGGAAGTTTATAGCTATACAACCCTACATCAAGAAACAAGAAAAATCTCAAATAAACAATCTAACCTTACACCTAAAGGGACTAGAGGAGGAAGAACAAACAAAACCCAAAGTTAGCAGAAGAAAAGAAATCATAAAGATCAGAGCAGAAATAAATGAAATAGAAAGAAAGAAAACAATAGTGAAGATCAATAAAACTAAAATCTGGTTCTTTGAGAAGATAAACAAAACTGATAAACCATTAGCCAGACTCATCAAGAAAAAGAGGGAGAGGACTCAAATCAATAAAATTAGAAATGAAAAAGGAGAAGTCACAACACACTGCAAAAATACAAGGCATCCTAAGAGACTACTACAAGCAACTCTACGCCAATAAAATGGACAACCTGGAAGAAATGGACAAATTCTTAGAAAGGTATAAACTTCCAAGACTGAACCAGGAAGAAATAGAAAAAATGAACAGACCAATCACAAGTAATGAAATCGAAACTGGCTTCACAGGTGAATTCTATCAAACATTTAGAGAAGAGCTAACACCCATCCTTCTCAAACTCCTCCAAAAAATTGCAGAGGAAGGAACACTCCCAAACTCATTCTATGAGGCCACCATCGCCCTGATAACAAAAGCAGACAAAGATACTACAAAAAAAGAAAATTACAGACCAATATCACTCATGAATATAGATGCAAAAATCCTCAACAAACTACTAGCAAACAGAATCCAACAACACATTAAAAGGATCATACACCATGATCAAGTGGGATTTATCCGAGGATTGCAAGGATTCTTCAATATACGCAAATCAATCAATGCGATACACCATATTAACAAACTGAAGAATAAAAACCATATGATCATCTCAATAGATGCAGAAGAAGCTTTTGACAAAATTCAACACCCATTTATGATAAAAACTCTCCAGAAAGTGGGCACAGAGGGAACCTACCTCAACATCATAAAGGCCATATATGACAAACCCACAGCAAACATCATTCTCAATGGTGAAAAACTGAAAGCATTTCCTCTAAGATCAGGAACAAGACAAGGATGTCCACTCTCACCACTATTATTCAACATAGTTTTGGAAGTCCTAGCCACAGCAATCAAAGAAGAAAAAGAAATAAAAGGAATACAAATTGGAAAAGAGAAGTAAAACTGTCACTGTTTGCAGATGACATGATACTATACATAGAGAATCCTAAAGATGCCACCAGAAAACTACTAGAGCTAATCAATGAATCTGGTAAAGTTGCAGGATACAAAATTAATGCACAGAAATCTCTTGCATTCCTATACACTAATGATGAAAAATCTGAAAGAGAAATTAAGGAAACACTCCCATTTACCATTGCAACAAAAAGAATAAAATACCTAGGGATAAACCTACCTAGGGAGACAAAAGACCTGTATGGAGAAAACTATAAGACACTGATGAAAGAAATTAAAGATGATACCAACAGATGGAGAGATATACCATGTTCTTGGATTGGAAGAATCAATATTGTGAAAATGACTCTACTACCCAAAGCAATCTACAGATTCAAGGCAATCCCTATCAAATTACCAATGGCATTTTTTACAGAACTAGAACAAAAAATCTTAAAATTTGTATGGAGACACAAAAGACCCTGAATAGCCAAAACAGTCTTGAGGGGAAAAAACGGAGCTGGAGGAATCAGGTTCCTGGACTTCAGACTATACTAGAAAGGTACAGTAATCAAGACAATATGGTACTGGCACAAAAACAGAAACATAGCTCAATGGAACAAGATAGAAAGCCCAGAGATAAACGCACGCACCTATGGTCAACTAATCTATGACAAAGGAGGCAAGGATGTACGATGGAGAAAAGACAGCCTCTTCAATAAGTGTTGCTGGGAAAACTGGACAGCTACATGTAAAACAGTGAAATTAGAACACTCCCTAACAGCATACACAAAAATAAATTCAAAATGGATTAGAGACCTAAATGTAAGACAGGACACTATAAAAATCTTAGAGAAAAACATAGGAAGATCACTCTTTGACATAAATCACAGCAAGATCTTTTTGGATCCACCTCCTAGAGTAATGGAAATACAACCAAAAATAAACAAATGGGACCTAATGAAACTTAAAAGCTTTTGCACAGCAAAGGAAACCATGAGCAAGACGAAAAGACTACCCTCAGAATGGGAGAAAATATTTGCAAATGAATCAACAGACAAAGGATTAATCTCCAAAATATATAAACAGCTCATGCAGCTCAATAACAAAAAAACAAACAACCCAATCCAAAAATGGGCAGAAGACCTAAATAGACATTTCTCCAAAGAAGACACACACATGGCCAAGAAGCACATGAAAAGCTGCTCAACATCACTAATTATTAGAGAAATGCAAATCAAAACTACAATGAGGTATCACCTCACACCAGTTAGAATGGGCATCATCAGAAAATCTACAAACAACAAATGCTGGAGAGGGTGTGGAGAAAAGGGAACCCTCTTGCACTGTTGGTGGGAATGTAAATTGATACAGACGCTTTGGAGAACAGTATGGAGGTTCCTTAAAGAACTAAAAATAGAGCTATACCATATGATCCAGCAATTCCCACTACTAGGCATATACCCAGAGAAAACCATAATTCAAAAAGACACATGCACCCCAATGTTCATTGTAGCACTGTTTACAATAGCTTGGTCATGGAAGCAACCTAAATGCCCATCGACAGACGAATGGATAAAGAAGATATGGTACATATATACAGTGGAATATTACTCAGCCATAAAAAGGAACGAAATTGGGTCATTTGTTGAGACATGGACGGATCTAGAGACTGTCATACAGAGTGAAGTAAGTCAGAAAGAGAAAAGCAAATATCGTATATTAACGCATATATGTGGAACCTAGAAAAATGGTACAGATGAACCGGTTTGCAGGGCAGAATTTGAGACACAAATGCAGAGAACAAATGTATGGACACCTAGGGGGGAAAGTGGCAGGGCGTGGGGCTGGTGGTGTGATGAATTGGGAGATTGGGATTGACATGTATACACTGATGTGTATAAAATTGATGACTAATAAGAACCTGCTGTGTAAAAAAAAATAAAATTCAAAAAAAAAGAAAAATAGAAAAGTGAGGAATACAATTGAAAATAATGCCTTCAGAAGTTTTAAAATTTTTAGTGGTTTTAATCATTATGTTAACAGAGATCTGTAACATATTTATTAATACAAAAGAAAAATCCTGTCCTATAACATCATTATCTTATTATTAATAAACTTTTGTTTGTTGGAAAAGAAATAAAGTAAAAATAAAATAAATTAAAAAATAAGGGCAATGCATTTAAATGGTATGATAGTCAAAACTATATTTAAAAATGTACACGTAGATGCCTCTCCTGACCTTTCTCCCTCACTTCCCCCTCCCTGGTCTCTATAATTAACCATTTTTGTTAGCTTTTTGTTCATCCTTCCTATGTTGTTCTTTTTGCAGTCTCTGTATTTCTCCATTTCTTATACAAAAGTATAATATATATATAATCTTCTGTACCTTGCTTTTTTCATTGAAGAATGTATCCCCCAATTCTCTCCATAACAGTACATAAAAGTAGTTCTCTTTCTCTTTTATTACTGCATATTAGTCTATTGTATGGATGTACCATATTTAATTCAGGCAACTCCATGGTGTTAATACTTGAGTTATTTCTAATTTTTGCTATGCAAATAATACCAAAACGAAAACCTTTCTTCATCTGTCATTTTGGACTTGTGTGGGTGGGGATTGCTGGTCCAAAGTATAAATGCATCTCTACTTTGGTTAGATTTGCCAAATTCTCCTCCATGGGGTTTGTACCATATTCTAATCCTGCCAACAATGTATGAGAGTACCTATTTCCCTAGTCTTACCAACAGAATTTGTTGTTGTAGTTTGGGTTTTGCCAGTCTGATAGTCGAGAAAGAATATCTCATTGCATTTCTTTTGTTATATTTGAAATTGAACATCTTTTCCTGTGCATAAGGACCATTTGTATAATTTTCTATGATCTATCTTGGAAACATTAGAGAAAAAAAAAGTGGCCTAGAAGTTGGGCACGTAGACACTATCATGACTTTCAGTTAACTAGTCTTGGTTCTCAAGCAAAGCATAAAACTGCTGAGCCTCAGTTTCTGTCTTCTACCCAAAGAATTTCTGAGGATGAAGTAAATATAGTATATGAACATCATTCTGGGGTCTGTAGCACATTATGTATTCTTCCTCATCATTCAATAATCTATATCTCACATTAGATTCAATATTCTTTTCTCTCTTCTCTCATCATTTAGAGTCTATGTCTTACAGGTTATAGTCATCATAAAATCTGGAATGAAAACTTTCATTGATTTTTACATGTCCACCTTCTCAGACAACTAGTTTCTATTCATGATCACTTAAGTTGGAAGAGAGTCTTCTGCTTCAAAATAAAAAAACAACAACCAGATGTTCCTTTTCCTTTATAATGTGATGCCTTTTTAGTTATTTAGAGAAAAACTGAAGTTTGCCTTTCAAAGATTGGAGCATATTTACTAGTTTTCTAAAATCCAAATATTAGTATAAAAATGCTAGAGGAAGATGATAAAGGAGAACCCTAATCTTGATTAGATGCTTAAATACACAAAGATCAGATAAAAGTATTGAACTGGCTCTTCCCGAAGTTTTCATGGGTTTGGGCCGTGGTTAGAGTACATTGCAATTGCCGGACACTTCCTCAGAGTGCAAGTTCCTTTTGATTGTTCTTTTAGGAGTCCTTCCTGGAAAAAAAATAAGAGAAATGGTAAAAAACTCAGTTCTCTCTTAGAAGATTAACCTTTTTGACACTGGTAAATGGCAAAATTTCTTGTTGAAGAAGAAATGACAGCTGTGTATATAAGCATATTCCTGCCTTGGGCAGGGTACAAAGAGTTTAACCTTTCCTAAACCCCACTGTAATGTCTGCTGTTTAAAACCTTCAGTTACCCTGGACAAGATCTTCATCAGCAACTTGCCGTGTGCTCATGGCAATGTTACTTGATACAGTTAAGCTAGTTGAAAGTACAATTCAATTAATAGCCAAAGAAATATGAGATACTTGGAAATCCAAGTCTTTTTTTTTTTTATTGAAGTATAGTTGATTTACAATGTTGTGTCAATCCCTGCTGTACAGCAAAGTGACTCAGTTATACACATATGTACATTCTTTTTATAATATTTTTTTCCACTGCGGTTTGTCCCAGGAGATTGGCTATAGTTCCCTGTGCTATACAATAGGACCTTGTTGTTTATCCATTCTAAATGTAATAGTTTGCATCTACCAACCCCAAATTCCCAGTCCATTCCTCTCCCTCTCCCTCCCCCTCCCCCTTGGCAACCACAAGTCTGATCTCCATGCCTGTGAGTCTGTTTTGTTTTGTAGACGGGTTCATTTGTGCCATATTTTAGATTCCACATATAAGTGATATCATCTGGTATTTGTCTTTCTCTTTCTGACTCACTTCACTTAGGATGATCATCTCTGGCTGCATCCATGTTGCTGCAAATGGCATTATTTTGTTCTTCTTTATGGCTGAGTAGTATTACATTGTATATATGTACCACATCTTCTTTATCCATTCATCTATCACTGGACATTTAGGTTGTTTCCATGTCTTGGCTATTGTGAATAGTGCAGCTATGAACATAGTGAATATAGAGGTTCATGTATCTTTTTTAATTATAGTTTTGTCCAGGTATATGCCCAGGAGTCAGATTGCTGGATCATGTGGTAATTCTATTTTTAGTTTTCTGAGGAACCTCCTTACTGTTTTCCATAATGGCTGCACCAACTTACATTCCCACCAACAGTGTAGGAGGGTTCCCTGTCCTCCACACCCTCTCCAGAATTTATTGTTTGTAGACTTTTTAATGATGGCCATTCTGACTGGCCTGAGGTGGTACCTCATTGTAGTTTTGATTTCCATTTCTCTAATGATTAGTGATGTTGAGCATCTTTTCATGTGCCTACTGGCCATCTGTATGTCTTCTTTGGAGAAATGTCTATTAAGGTCTTCTGCCCATTTTTCGACTGGGTTGTTTGTTTTTTGTTGTTGAGTTGTATATATATATACAACTAAGCTGTTTGTATATATATGAAGTGTATATATATATATACAACTGTACATATATAATTGTACATATATATAGCTGTTAGTATATATATACAACTGAGCTGTTTGTATATCTTGGAGATTAAGCCCTTGTTGTTTATGTCATTTGCAAATATTTTCTCCCATTCCATAGGCTGTCTTTTCTCCAAGTCTTAAACAGAGTTTGCTAGCAAATATTTAAATCATTGACCTTATTCTTATTTGTATTTCCTGATGTAGGTCACATGTTTCATCATAATTTTCTCATTTGACCTCTGCAGATCTAGATTTTTTAAAAGCAAAATATAACTAACAAAAAAGGAATTGACTAAATAAGTAGACTGATTGGGAATTTGGGTATTCATTCTATACACATGTGTTATTTTCCTGAACTATTTTTTTCACATACAGAATTTTACAGAACTGTCCTTTTGTATACTTTCAGATTTTAAGAAATACTAAAAAAAAAAAATGAAAGCCAGTGTTTCAAATTTGAGGTCATCTGGTTCAAGCAACAACAGAGAAGGCTTAATGTCTCAAACCTCTTTCCAAATTTTTTCATAATAATTTTGTTAAACATTTATGCAGAACTTTGTTTTCTTTATTCAGGAACATCTCCAGTAAAATTCAATGTTCTGAAAGACGCATATGATGTTTCTTGCAAGATTAATGAGATGAAGAAAAAGGACAGGAAAATATCCAAGTATCTATTATATAATTTGCATTTTTAGAGACTTGCTTGCAAACCTTAACTAAAAAGATGAGTCTTAGATTAGATTAACTTATTATTCATTTAATGGAGGAAAACCAGAACTTTTTTTTTTTTGAAGGTTTCATGTTTATAGGTCAGGAGGAAGCCTGCTTTCTCTTTTCTACTTCTCAAATTCTCTGAATCTGGCAACATGAATACAGTATCTAGAAGAAATATGTTTTGGCAATGAACAAAGAGAGACAGTGTTTTACAATTAGCTCCTTTTAATTTGGACTGTTGTCTGTAGATGGTTGTTTGTCTTAATATATTGAATAATTAGTAAAAGCATCCCATTGGCTATGTAATTAGTGGGCACACAAGAAAGGATAGAATAGGAAAAATGTAATAAATTGTGTACACTATCTAAAACAAGAATGTATATGAAAGAAGTTAACTCCATTTCTTGAAAAGACCTTGGAGATTAAATTTTTTATAAAGGAATTCCCCACAACAACAAATGTTACCAACATAGTAATATATGTGAATATAATGGTTTAGAAATGACTCTTAGTAGAATATTAATTTAAGTTGTTTTCCAAATATTAGTTAATTGTTTTGCCATTTTCAAAACTATTAGTTGAGATAGATCAATGTGAGATGAAATTTATAACTTGTTTCTCTCTAATAACTCCTGGCTTATTTCCTTTACCCTTTTGATACCTTTAATTCTATTGATCAACCAAACAATCAAAGAAGTATTTATTAAGTACCTACTACAGACTCAGTACTTTGCCAGATATTGAGGGTGAGGCATATATATATATAACATATGGTCCCTAAACTCAAGGAATTTATAATTAGATTATAAGTGTTAAAGGAAACAAAGTGAAAAAAATGAACTTGAAAAATTAGAGATGAAAAACAAGGTAGATAACAAGGATGCCAAGATAATTCAATGAGGAAAGAATAGTCTTTTCAAGAAATAGTGTTAGTACAGTTATGCACATGCAGAAGAATGTAGCTGGACCTCTACCTAATGCCCTATGCAAAAATTAATTCAAAATGGGCCAAAGACCTAAACGTAAGATCTAAAACTTTAAAACTCTTAAAAGAAGGTAAAGGGGGAAAACTTTATGACCTTGGGTTAGGCAGTGATTACTGTGATATGACAAGAAAAGCATGAAAAATAAAAGAAAAATAGGTAAATTGGACGTGATAAAGATTAAAAGATTTTTTCTTTCAAAGAACACTACCAAGTAAGTTAAAAGATAACCCACAGAATGGAGAAAATTTTTTGCAAATCATATCTGAGACCTATCTCTGGGATATATAAAAGTGCTTGCAGTTCAATAAAAAGACAACTCAAAAAAATAGTCAAAGTATTTGAATAGACCTTTCTCCAAAGAAGATATACAAATGGTAAATAAGCACATGAAAAGATGCTCAACATTAACTATCAGGGAAATGTAAATCAAAACTGCAATGAAATGCCATTTTATACCGACTAAGATAGTTATAATCCAAAAGACATAATTAACATGTGTTGGTGAGGATGTGGAAAAACTGGAACTCTCATGAACTGTTGGTGAGAATGTAAAATGGTGAAGCTGCTTTAGAAAACAGTCGATCAGTTCCTCAAAATGTTAAACACATAGTCAGCATGTGACCCAGCATTTCTCCTAGATACATACCCAAGGGAAATGAAAGGATATTTTCACATAAAGATAAACACGAATGCTCTTAGCAGCAGTACTTATAAAAGACAAAAAGTGTAAACAACCCAAATATCCATCAACTAATTAATGGATAAACAAAATGTGGCGTATCCATACAATGAAATACTATTCAGCCATAAAAAGAAAAGAGTGTTATTGTAGGCTACCACATGGATGAACCTTGAAAATATTATGAACTTGAAAATATACATATAGTCAAAGAAGGCAGTCACAAAAGGCCATATATCATATGATTCCATTTATATGAAGTTTCCAAAATAGGTGAATCCTTAGAGACAGTTAATAGATAGTAGTTGCCTAGGGCTGGGTTTCAAATAGGGGCTCAAAGGGAAATGGGGAATTACTGCTAAGGTTTCTTGAAGTGATAAATATGTTCTAAATTGATTGTGGTGATGGTTGCACAGCTCTGTGAATATACTAAAAGCCAGTGAATTGAATACTTTGTATGAATGTGGTCTCTATAATGCCATTAATTTTTAAAAGTGGTATGCCTATAACTGGGAGGTTTAGATGACACCCTCAGCCCTTATGGATTCTGTGATCATAGGAATAATGCCTCTTTATTAAAAAGAAAAAGATAGGAATTACAGAGAATTTTAGACTTAAAGGGGAATTTGGAAAACATCTAGTCTAATTCTCTAAATATTCCCATTTTCCAGATAAGCAACTTAAACAATAGAGTGGCAGTTAAGCCCATGGATTCTGGAGGGAAACAGTGGGTCTCTATCACTCAAAGGTTAAGTCGTGCTAGGCAAGGCCTGTGGACTCTCAGCCTCAGTGTTACAACTACAAAAAGAGGGGGATACAGAATATGATCCACAGTGAAGTTACTATAGGATTACACACACACACACGCACACACGAGCACTCTTTATATTTCAGCATAAGGCCTGAAATATACATAGTGCTCCATGAAAGTTAGCTCTCGTTTAAAAGTGTCCCCACTCTCCCAAGTCATATTGTATGTATAGTGAAGCTGGGGTATAAAAAATCAGGTTGTCTGCCTTCTCTTCCTGTGCTTTTCCCATGATATCAGATTGAAAAATACTGTATTATTCTACCAGGACAAATCTGAGTATCTCTGAAGCCACACCGCTTGAGAACAATTGATTTCCTATGATTTTGAAAGTCTCTAGCCAGAATGAACCTGTGCTTAAGGTTTTAAAAAGGTCTTGTAATACATCCTTCACTTGTAGACATATAGTTTTGCAAGACAGTACTTATATCTTGGCCCTGGGGATCATTTTTCTTTCCTCCGAATTCTCACTCTTGTTTGACTTTCAATCTATTGCATATGTTAATCTGATATGATGACTCATTACATCTGCATTTCTTACATAATCAAATCTGAAAACAACTTTACAGAACAGCTAGCTTTCAATCTTTATCCAGAGTTTATCCTCAAAGAGAAATAGAGAATAATGGCTGCAGACCTTTCTTTGAGTTTTGGTAGCATTCTGCGAGGTTAATATGAATTGGCTCCTCGCGTACATGAGGTTACATGCTGAATTTGATTATTGGCTTCGGCAGATGTTATCAGAATAGCATTTTGATCAGCAGCCAAAGACGTTCTTTCTACAAAGGTACTATAGGAAATTATCTAGATAATAATACAAAGCATAGGGCTTCCCTGGTGGCGCAATGGTTAAGAATCTGCCTGCCAGTGCAGGGGACATGGGTTCGATCCCTGGTCCGGGAAGATCCCACATGCCGTGGAGCAACTAAGCCCGTGCACCACAACTACAGAGCCTGCGCTCTAGAGCTCATGAGCCACAATTACTGAAGCCCACGTGCCTAGACCCCGTCCTCCGCAACAAGCGAAGCCACCACAATGAGAAGCCCGCGCACCAATGAAGAGTAGCCCCCCTTCGCTGCAACTAGAGAAAGCCCGTGCACAGCAACGAAGACCCAACACAGCCAAAAATGAACAAACTAATAAATTTTTAAAAAAGAGAAAATAATCAAAATAAAATAAAATAAAAATAAAAAATAATACAAAGCATAGGTATTTATAAGGAACATTTTATAAGGGCACACTTACGCACTCCTGATGAGAGTATTTGTTGATATAACCATTCTGGAGGATATTTTAGCAAAATATTTCAAAAGCCTTCAACCTTTGAGCGAACATTTCCACTGCCAGGAATTTGACCAATAGGAATCATGAGACATATGCCCAAATATTTGTTTATTATAAATTGACCAAAAAAGTATATGTAACCATAAACTTTTTTTTAATATTGTAATCCTATGATGAAAGTTCATAATAATGCAATTGACGAGGAAATTTAGTTATTTCTGAGATACACATTTTAAAGTAATAACTAGAATTATGATTTATAACATTATACCAGAACATATAAGTTTTTTAGAAATTTCATGTAATGTCTGAAACATTTATATTAACATATTTCCATACAAATAACCCAAAGAAAGTTTAGTATTAGTTGTTTTGTTTGTTTGTTTGTTTGTTTTATACTGCAGGTTCTTATTAGTCATCAATTTTATACACATCAGTGTATACATGTCAATCCCAATAACCATAAACTTTTAAAAACAACTTAAATGTCCAATGATGATGGCTTGGATAAATAAAACTAAGCATATCCATGGTTTGAATTTTTTTAATTCATGATTTAAAAAATGACTATTCATAAGCAGAACATTTCCTTCTTTAGCTCTAACCATTTTAGACTGCTCAGTTCTTTCTCAAAGAGAATGTCTGAACTCATGTGTGAACATGTAATGCAGGAAATGTGGAAAGTGATTATATGGAGAAAAAGAGAAGATGAAATGATTAAAACACAGTCAGTGGGTTTTTTTATCCTACTGGTGGGTCCCTTTAGTATGAGGGTGAGGTACTTTATGTTACCATGTTCTTGTACCATCCAAACAGTGGGTGTGAACAGAGATGCATATCCACTGAGTTGAAGGCAAGCCTTCCACTATCAAGTAGCTATTCCTCTGAGTATTACCCTAACCCCGCCTGCTGCTTTTGCCACCTTGTTTGTTCACAGAAAGTGTTTCCACATGTACTTAAAAAAGATAACGAGATTATATAGATGATACACATATATGGCACAGACACTGTGCCAGCAAATTATCAAAATGAATGTTCCTTAATTTTTTTAAATCTTTCCCCTCTCCAGGAAGAGAGTTGTATCCAGCAATAGAATGCGTATTTTCTTTTCCAAGAATTTGGAGTGATTATTGGAAATATCTTTAAAATTCACATTGAATGTCCTGAGAGTCAATAGGTATTTTATTTTCATAGAAAGATAAATGATCCTCCTGATGTCAGAAATGAGGTATAATTCAAAACATTTCACAGCAATTTTCACATAGAACTCTTTCATCGATTAGCACAGGCCCCTGGGATAAAATTACCCCAATGTGGATTTTGAGACTTCCCCTTCCCGACTAGACAGCTGAACTACAGAGAATGTTGGCTTCCTCCCCAAACTCCATGCTGTAGATGCTGCCTGAGAGAAGAGGAGTGGGTCCTATGAACTAACATGTAAACTATGAGAAACTCTGGATGGATAAAGGGCAGAAGTGGCATTGTGTGAAGGTGACAGGCAGCCTGGAGTACAAAGGGGTCAGGTACTACTGTGGGAAATAGGCTGGCAAAGGAGTTTTGAATTTTCTTTTCTGTGACAAAGAAGTAGCAGCATCCTCCAAAGCTACTTAATATCTAAGGGATAACTTCTGTAGAGTGCCCAGAGAGAGTACAGAGCTGATGGAAACAAGAAAGGCAGACAAAGGAACCCTAAACTAACCCCACTTCTCCTCCTTTCCTCCCAGAGATTTCTCCAGAAACTAATAAGTTATAATCAAAAGAGGTTACCACCTCCCAATATTATTTTTTAACTTTCAAAGAATTTAATGCCAATTCCTGAGGGATACATTTTCCTTAGAGCACGAAGTAACATGAATGAGACATTAATAAAAATAAGCTACAAAGAAAGCTTTAATATGTTCCAGAAATTGCAATATTACATTATCTATATTTTCTGACTATAGGTGCAGTAAAATTAGAAATGAATATCAAAAAGTAGAAAGAGAAAAAAACTTTGGTTTTAAAACTAATAATCTCTCCTCTGTCTGACATATTTATTTTAATTCAGTATGAGTTATTCACATCTATCCACACATTTTCATGTCTCCGTGGTATCTGGATAATATTTTAAGAGAACATAAAAATGTACATGAAAATAGTGGTTCAAGAAACCTTCTTTCAAATAGCTTTCCACAGTGGCTTTAACAATTTGGTAACAATAATGGCTACCATTTATTAAACAGTTATGATGTTCAGTGTGTTCTTTATGTATTTTGTGTCAAATTCCTTAGGGAAAAAAAAAACTAACACCCAGATTCAGAGAGGCTAAGTAACTTGCTCAATGTAGAACAGCCAGTAGAGGCAGAACCAGGGTCTAAACAGAGTTCTGCAAGATCACAAGGCTCACTCTGTTTCCACTAAAGATAGTACTGATCACCCAAGAGGAAGATAATGTTGTCTTGAATCGGATTTGTAAAGAATTATGCAAGTATTGGGCTTCCCTGGTGGCGCAGTGGTTGAGAATCTGCCTGCCAATGCAGGGGACACGGGTTCGAGCCCTGGTCTGGGAAGATCCCACATGCCGCGGAGCGACTAGGCCCGTGAGCCACAACTACTGAGCCTGCGCATCTGGAGCCTGTGCTCCGCAGCAAGAGAGGCCGCGACAGTGAGAGGCCCGCGCACCGCGATGAAGAGTGGCCCCCGCTCGCCGCAACTGGAGAAAGCCCTCGCACAGAAACGAAGACCCAACAAAGCCATAAATAAATAAATAAATAAATAAATAAATAAATAAATAAATAAATAAATAAATAAATAAATAAATAAATAAATAAATAAATAAATAAATAAATAAAACACCAAATAGAATCAAAAGTAACTTTAAAAAAAAAAAGAATTATGCAAGTATGATTAAAAATAATTTTAAGAACTTTAGTATTCTTGCATATTTAGGACTTCACAATTTATTCATTTATTACTAAACCATTTTTAATTGAATGTTTACCATTTGTAAGACATTTACCGAGGGAATATTTACTGATCAAAATTAAATTTGTAATATTTGAGATTTCAAATTTCACAAACAGCTGACTTCCAATATCAGAAATGAACCTCCTCACAAGTCATTTTGAAATTATGCTAAAATGTCAGTTTCCTTTGAAACTGGAAAATCCAGTAAATAAAATAACATTTGGTTATTGGTATTATCCAGCTACCAGTAGGCTGCATACTGGGGTAATGAAGATAGTAAAAACATGAAAGAATAAAGGAGGGAAAAGGCTTATAAACAAAACCATGAAAGTAAATGGCTCTTCTACCTTTTACTGATACCATGTGATGTACTAGGTAGAGTACAATTTGCAACTCTTTCAAAGTCATCTCCAGATGAAAACCTCAAAGACTTTATCTTTCCCAGTAAACACTTATGATCATAGACCAGGATGAGACAAAATTGTTTATCGAAGTCTCGCCCTTTTACGGAGAAAGAACAAATAAGAGGTTTCCTCACGTTGAACTTAAACAAAGTAGCTTAAATGTAAGGAGTTCCAACTGAAATAAAAGCTTAAAGATCTTGATTAGGATCAAGAATTCAAATACAGTCTCTGGATGTTTTTTGTTTTTGTTTTTTTAAACATCTTTATTGGAGTATAATTGCTTTACAATGGTGTGTTAGTTTCTGCTTTATAACAAAGTGAATCAGTTATACATATACATATGTTCCCATATCTCTTCCCTCTTGCATTTCCCTCCCTCCCACCCTCCCTATCCCACCCCTCTAGGTGGTCACAAAGCACCGAGCTGATCTCCCTGTGCTATGGACGTTTTAAGCCTATACTGTTTCATAGAAAAATAAGTGTCTTACTCAAAAATATTATGTGGAAAATAAAGCAAGTATTTTCTTATTCATTTCAAATATTAAGTCTTTGGGCTAAATAATATCGTGAAACTGTACATTAACTCATCTAACTATTGTAGACATTAAATATTTTTAAACTAGTTGCTCTCGGAATAATGCAAAGCAATGTTTATAGCTGGAAATTTTATTTTCCTCATAATATGTGGAAAAAGAATTATTTTTATAGCTATATGCCATATTATCTTTACTAATTTGTAGATTTATTCATTTATCTTGAGATTTATGTTGCCATTTCAAAATTGTTATAGCATAATCTAGTTTATCCTTGATTATATGGTCAATCATATTTCTCCCTGATTAAGGATTACTTATCTTTGGTCATATATCAAAATATTTCTGATAAGCGATGGAAAATGGAAATATAAGATTGTAATGAAGGGACATTTTATGACTGGACATAGAAATCCATGAAACAAAAAGTCATTCACATGAGAACTACTGTGATCTTTGAGAATTGTGCATCCCTTTTAATTCAAAGTTAAAACTTATACCAATAAAATAGTCTGATGGAAAATAGAAATTTAGAGCACTTCACACTGAACTTTGTACAAAGAATTTACTCAAAAACATTGAACAACTGACTGAGATATAATTACATTTGACGTATTAACCTCTCTAGGAATTTTCATTATGATCTTTCCTTTGGAAAAACTGGACCAGTCTGACCTTTGGCACATTCGAGTTTGAATCTTATGTCATAACATATTATTTCAGAACAAACTGAAAATACAATAGAAACATCTCTTCCAGTGCCATGAAATGGCATACAATAGTTTTTCACAGATAAGCAGTTCAGCTTTCCACCACCAAAGCTAGGATTCAAAATCTTCTTTGGCGGGGCCTCCCTGGTGGCGCAGTGGTTGGGGGTCCGCCTGACAACAGGAGACGCGGGTTCGAGCCCTGGTCGGGGAAGATCCCACATGCCGTGGAGCAACTGGGCCCGCGAGCCATAACTACTGAGCCTGCGCTCTAGAGCGCACGAACCACAACTGCTGAAGCCAGCTCGCCTGGAGCCCGTGCTCCGCAGCAAGGGGGGCCGCCACGGTGAGAGGCCCCGCGCACCGTGACCGGGGGTAGCCCCCCACTCGCTGCAGCTGGAGAGGGCCTGCGCGCAGCTGCGAAGACCCAACGCAGCCAAAAATAAATAAATAAAAATTTTAAAAAAATCTTGTTTTGCATCATTTGTTGTGTCACCCTTTCACTTGCCTTGCTGCTTTGACCCTTTAAGCCAGACCACAAATCAGCTTCAGGTAGCAGCCACGTTTAAGGCCATTGTTTGGGACCCTCACCCACCACTCCACTGGATCTCAAGCTGACTTAGCCCGCCCCCTAGTTGAGCTTTCTTGCCTTGACATTCCAACATGCAGGTAGTAGTATTTCCCTATTTTGCCTTGGGCGGTCACAACTACGTCTGGCTGAAAATTTTTTATCCCAATTATCTTTCTGGGCAAGATGCCTTTGCCAGTGCTTGGAGATCTTGCTAACATTCTTGAGTGTCTGCCTGTCACTTTTGACTGTTGGCTATGTAACAGATGTGAATTTTAAATGTTGTAAGAATAAAATTCAGTTCACCTAATGCCAGCTGAATTAGGGGCTTAAGGCAAGTCCACTCAAGGTAGTGTTTCTGAACCAGATAGGTAATTTTGATCATCAGCTGTGACTTCAGTTTCCATTCAGTGTAGGTAACCTCAGTAAGACCATCTATCTAGAAACTACATGTAGACTTTAAAGATAGACAAAGCAGGACATTTTTACAAAAGGGTGGCCTGTTCCCTAGTATGGAACTAGGGAATTTTGACAATTTCAAATCAGATTAGCTTGGGTAACCCCAGAACAGGGCATGAATGAATGTTATTTTTATTTCTTAGACTACTATAATCTGATCTTTCCTGAAGACTTTAACTTACTCAGGCAAATTGGGAAAATAGAGAGGGGTGGAATACCGATCATAGCTAAGGAAACGTAAGAAACACTACATATCCTTGTTTGTCCCAGGGGCTATTCCAATCCACAACTCTTAACAACATGTGTGATAATTATGATGGGTTGAAACACAACCAGAGTCATGGAAGTTAGCCTGGAAATGGTGCTATGCAAGCTTGCTCAGGTCTTTTCCATAACTTCTTTTTTTTTTTTTTTTGACGTTTATATCTTTTGACCACCTTCATCCAATTTCCCCTCCCACCCCTAAATGGTAACCACAAATCTGGTCTCTTTTTCTATGAGTTTGTTTCTTTTTTTTTTTCCTATTTTTTAAAATTCCACATAAAAGTAAGATCGTATGGTATTTGTCTTTCTCTGCCTGACTTATTTCGCTTAGCATAATGCTCTCAAAGTCCATCCATGTTGTTGCAGATGGTAGGATTTCTTTCTTTTTATGGCTGAATAATATTTCATTATATATACACACCACATCTTGTTTATCCATTCATCTGCCCCTAGACACTTAGATTATTTCCATGTCTTAGCTATTGTAAATGAGGCTGCTATGAACATGGGAGTGCAGATATCTCTTCCACATGTTGTTTTCCTTTCCTTGGGATATATTTCCAGAAGTGGGATGGCTGGAACATACAGTAGTTCTATTTTAATTTTTTGAAGAATCTCCATACTGTTTTCTACAGTGCCTATACCCACTTACAGTTCCACCAGCAGTGCGCAAGGATTCCCTTTTCTCTACGTCCTCACCAGCATTTGTTATCTTTTATCTTTTTGATAATAACCATTCTAACAGTTGTGAGGTGCTATCTGGTAGATTTGCATTCCCTTATGATTACTGATGTTGAGCACCTTTTCATGTACGTGTTGGCCATTCATATATCTTCTTTGGAAAAATGTCTATTCAGGTCCTTTGCCCATTTTTTACTTGGATTATTTGAGTTTTTTGCTATTGAGTTTAGGAGTTCTTTATATATTTTGGATATTAACGCTTTACTGGATATATTTTTTGCAAACATTTCTCCCATTCCACAGGTTGTCATAACTTCTATTTCTTTGCTAAAATTTTCTAGTTTTTGATTTCTTTCATGAGGATTTGTCATTGATTTTTAAAGCACTTTATAAAGGCTGCTTTAAAATCTTTGTCAGACATTCCAGCATCAAATATATCTTGTTATTGGCATCAGGGGGTTCTTTTCTCATTCAGATTAGGGTTTTCCTGATTCTTGGTATGATAAGTGATTTTCTACTGTATCCAGACATTTTGGTTATTATGTTAGGAGACCATTGATCCTATTCATATTTTCTGTGTTAGCAGGTCATTTCCCTGTGTAGGTTGAGCTTATAGTTAACTTTTGTTCGTTCTGTTCCAATGACAATTTGGGTTTCTGAGCCCTTGCAATGTTATTCTGGTCGGCTGCATTCTTCTGATGCTTTTAGGGTTCTTGCTTAGGCCCTTTTGGTGTCATCTGTCAGGGTAGAAGGCACTTCCTTGGTCTACCTACAATTTCTGGGTGATCTTCTGGGGGAAGACGCCAATGAAGAGCAGGGAAAAGTGAGTGTATACAATCTTGTTCCAGAATTGGAAGCCAGCCCAAGTCCTTAACCATCCTCCTAAGAGTTCTTGAGAGTCTTGACTGCAAATGCACAAAGATGTTGTCCAGAAAATATCCAGGTAGAGGAATATCTAGATGACAACATCCAATTGAGAAATATACCCTGGTGGAAAACAAAAGTCCATTTATCAATGTTTAGAAGATGAGAAGCACTGCACAAGTCATTGGACATTTTCATGTACTGAAATTGCCTGATGCATTGCTTGAAATTTACCTTCCTTTTTCTCACACTCACCTTGGGCTCTCTGTGAGACTCCAGCTTTGTGAAAACCCAGGCTCCATGGAGTTGGTCCAGGAGTCCTGCTACTAGGGAAGTGCGCAGTAGTTTCTAATAGTAACTCCACTGAGGGTATAGAAACCCTGGCACAGATAAGTGCTCTGCTCTTTCTTCTTTGTGAAGAACATTTTGACTCCTGTAGGGGAAGTGGAAAGTATTTTCCCATTATTTACAAAGCACTTTACACCAAGATTGCCTGTCCACACACCAGTAAAAGGTGATTGATCCAGGTTCTTGCTCAAAGAGCCCTCTACTCCTCAGTTATAACTTAGCCTGTTTTCTCTTCATTTCCTAACCCTACTCTAGCTTTTGGCTCAGTTACGCTGTTTCTCTCATAGCTTTCTCAGCATGTCAGGGTATCTCTCATTTTAGTGGATGTGATTCCTGCTTTAGCTCCAGTAACCTCGACATGGTGCTCTAACAGCTTTTGCCAGGCAAGGTCCAAGTTGCTGGTGAAAAGTCCCAGTAGCCAGCATAGTTCTAGTTTCCATCACAACAAGCCATGCGGTACTGATACATAAGATCTTACAGAAGAAGGACAGCATGTTGAGTCAGGTTTCAAAATGAGACGCCTCTCCTACATCTACCCCTGTCAACTCAACTTCATTCCTCATTCCTAGAGAAGGGGGCTTCTGAAATACTTGATATCATGGGCTGTGAGTACGCTGACCAAAAAATACAGTGGATTTGATGGAATGAGCTATTCTCACACTTCTTGGTTGACAGGTCTGTTGCAAATCTTCCGTAGCTTTGATTCAGTTACTAAAGTAGATGTTGATGTTGGTCTCATTGAGAGTTCTTGGCACAATCAGAAAAATCACACTTTGATTTTTCTACCAGCTAGTCCCAACGTCAGAGATCAGGAAGACCTCGTTGTTGTTCTTCTTCTTTGTTGAATAAATTCCCCTTTCATTTACATCCATCTGATTTATGATATATTGACCCTTCCCTTGTTTATCCAACAAGAAATTTTGGACACAGGACTCTTCTATTAGGCATTCTAAGGCACAGATTTGCAAAGTTTATTTAATGTATCACTAACATATCTAGTGGTGCATTTCTTTTAAACAAACTTTCCTCTAACAATAATCATAAGGTTTGCAAAATGGAAAAGATTTCAACAAAAAGTCACAAACAACTGAATGTATACCGGGCACTGTGCAAAGTGCTCAAAATACAGAGATAAAAAATAATAATATGGATCTGGCTCCAAAGAGTTATGCAATGTAACAGAAGAAAAATTACACGTACACATGAGCAATAGTTAACATATAGTAAAAGTGCAATATTATAAACACTGACAAAGCCAGAAGTCCTATATCAGAATTGCTTTAGACCGGCAGTTGAGTCAGGAAAGACTCAGCAGAGCAGGTAATAGTTTTGAATTAAGTGTTTAGAATAAATAGGAACCAATCACGTGGGAAGAGAGCAAAGACATTCCAGGCTTAGCGAGGCCCACGTGCCAAGTCACAGAGGCGTGGAGCAATAATAGGCGTCGGGAGCTATAAGCAACTCTGCGTCGCTCAAGTGCAAAGGGATGTGAGATGAGGCCGTAAGGGGTTTTGCAGTCCATGAAGAGGAGCTGGGATTTTGTTCTTTAAGAAATAGGAGACTTAAGATAGATTTTAAAGTGGGAAGCTTTGCATTTCGGAAAAAATCACTGTTGATTACAAGTAATACTAACATCCGTTTTAAAAATTTAAATTTATAACCTCATGTTCGATCATGTTGCCCCTTCAAAGATCTGAAGGGCTCTTACATAAATGTAAGCATAAAGACATCTCAGGCATTGCATACCTCTTAGGTAGGACTCATGTAAGAATAGCTGGTAGCTTCTTTCTGGCCTTATGGAACCATAAAGAGAAAATGTGCCATCTTTAAAGAGACTTCCTTTCTTTACGAATTTTCTAGTAAGCATCAAAGCCAAATGGAAAAAAAAAATTATTCTCGTAATGCTCTCAATAGTCTTGTCCTCCCAGGCCTTCCTAGTGGATGGGAGATCCTGCCCTTTGTACGCATAGAGTGTGCTTGTCTGTGCTGTTGACTTCTGCCTTATATCTGTCTTCCAGACACCTATCCATAGAGGCAGGCTTCATTCCCTATTTCCAGATGAGAATTTAAGTCAAGGAACATATCAAGGAAAAAAATTTAGGTTATATATGCAATGGAAATTATCCATCCATGACTGGTTTTGTCTTACGAATATTTGACTCTACTGATACTCTCACATTGCTTAAGAAAGGTGATTGTCAGAGAAAGATCAACAGATCACACCTTCAACAGGTGCACGCAGATCCTGTGCACCTTCACTCAGGCAGTAAAAGTGAAGGTGCCCAGGACCGTTTGTGATCATCAACCTGCCTTCCTCTCTCTGTCTCATGTCCTTCTCTTGCCGTGAAGACGCAGAAAAGCAGGCAGGGCAGCAGCATGACTCTGGGTTCGAACCCTGGCTGACATTGACACAGATTTCACAAGCCGTGGCTATTGATGCAAAAGCACATCGGTCTGGATCTTACGGAAAAAAAGATGATTTCTGCTGGCATCTTAGGTTCTTTATAGGAAATGGCCTGCATGAGGAAAGCCACGGAATGAAAGCAATTGAAAGGTAAATAGAGTAACAATGTGGCATCTCAGTGTCTCATGGATATCACTTTCACAGACAAAACTTAAGTCTCTCTGTGTAACTGACAGGTAGGCCATTAGCCATTTTTAATAAAAGAGTAGAGAAGTTTCTCTCCTGTGGCTTTTGCTGGTACTTTTTATAGCCGAAGTGTGGTAGGAAGTAGGCCCCAAGTTCCCTTGGCAACAAGTAGAGTAGAAGCGATACACAGAAATCTGAATCATCGGTGAATCATCTGAGGGATTTCTGTTTCCATTCCTTGGAAATAATTTACTGATTTTTTTTTTTTTTTAATCTGTGTGATGTTTGCTGACTCCCAGGGAAGAGCACAGAGAGCGCAAGACTTTACTCTGGTCAGTCATTTAAGAATCATTCTGAATGCTCCAAGTGGACTTTAATATTGATATTCAAAAACCCACTGTTCTCCATTAAGACAACACTCAGTGTTTAAAGGGAACAGATCTGCACATCAAGGCATCAGCAATGGGGAAGTTCCCCTTCACCAAATAAACCTGATGTCCCCAGGAAGATGTTTCAGGACATTGCTGCATTTAAACTAAATTTTTCTTAGTGTCAGGGAAAGGTGATGTCTATACAGCTCATTGTTAATCACAGAGAACACTTTCAGACACCGAAAAAGAGAACTGATATGGTTGCACCTGAAACGTGTGTGCGCTCCTGGAACGCGTGTGTGCACGCGCGCGCGTGCGCGCACACACACACACACCCCATCTGAAACTTCTGGACATCAGTTACTCAGTTTTTTCCCCACTATTTTTTTTTCCACGAATACATGTCTTGTATAATCCCTTTACCTCCATTCTTGTTGCTTCTCCCTTATTTCAAGGTCACTTTGTCTTCTTGACTGAGTGTCCTTACTCTATTCTTTGTGCATAGAGAAAAAGAACTTCCCCTAAAAATGCTTTTTCTCATGTCAACATCCCAGTAAAAACTCATGAATTGTTCAGTGACTTCTTGTGGACCATGACTTAATTATCATTGTATTCACAGCATGCATCATGGTGCGACCCACAGAATATGTTCAATAGACATTTATTGAATGATGTATTATAATTGTGGAATTTTTGATTATACACTTCCCATAATAGATCTAAATCTATTTGTGAGCATAAATCTAATCTCATAAGTCTTTGCATCCCTAGCTGCTAGCATGGTCTCTGGTATATTATCATGCTCAACCAACAGTTATTGAAACAGTGAATGAAATTCAAATTCTGGACTCTTATATGCATATTGTAATCTCCTCTATCTAGGTGGCCTCATTTCCTACCAATCCCCTCCTTCCTGTGAAGTGAGCCTTTGTACCAGTCAAGCTCCGTGTAATCACTCATACCATTTTCCTCAGATGAATTATCACCACCATTCCCACCACCTACTTAAGTTCTATCCTTCGAGGCCCAGCCTAAGTTTCATTCTAGTCACAAATGGAGAGATTTCTTGATTCCTCCAGTCCTCACAGATCTTCATGTTCTTCTAACTCCTCGTGTCTATGGCCTTTATTCAAATTTTGTCCCTAATGCCATCTTCCATTGTTTGCTTCCTTTTTGACTCCTGGGTGACGTCACTTATTTCCTAATCCTCGGCATCTCCCACATATTGATGACACTAAGCTCCCTCATCTCTAGCCCTGTTGTCTCCTCAGATCATCAAAACTCAATGTTTTATAAGTTCTTCAGGCTCAAAAATGTTCAGAAGTTAGTCCATATTGTTAAATTTTGTAGGTGTGTTAATTGTAGTATTTTTGTTACGAGTCCTTTTGTTCTTAGGAATACGTATTAAAATATTTATGGATGAAATGATATGTTGTCTCAAATTTATTTCAGAATAATATGGGAGAGGATCAAAGGAAGAGTTATGGTATTCTATGCACTACATGTTTGGAATTTTTCATAATACAAACTGCTTAGAATTTTTATTCATCATTTTTCTCTATTAGTGCCTTCAATCACTTCAGACCTGCTCCTCCTTTGCTTAACTGCATTTCCCCCCCCAACCCCTGTCCCAATCTCTGGGACATTCTCAAGCGGGGAGCAGAGATTGACATGTGAAACTGACCTAGTTAGCGGCTCATGAGATCAGTGCCCAAGTAGAATATCCTGGTGTCAAGTCAAGTAATTAGAAACAATTTTTGAAAGTGAAAGGAGAGATCAACTCTATTCTGAAAGAAAAATAAGATAATTGAGAGTTACCCCTCCACCCCCCCATACCCCCAATTTTGTGATTCTCTACACATACGACAAGAGAAACAACCAAAATCCATTGTCATGTTGTGTCCTTTGCTTGAACTATCTTTCCCTTCCCCTCTTACCTACTTAGAAACTATCTACTTAAGCTTCATTTAAGACTCTGGTCAACCATCCCTTTCTCTTTGTAGCACTCCCTGGACTCTCTCTGTCTCCCATAGGCAGAATTAAATGGTTCCTCATCAATATTCATATAGGACATTATACCTACTTTCTTTTTTTTTTTTTTTTTTTTTTTACTACATCTCTAAGGAGTATAGTGATTAGTTTATCTGTGTTCTTCTGGCATTGCGCTACTGTGGCGAGAGCTAACTTAGACAATTTCCCCCACGCTGTAAGCTCTGAGTTCAGGGGCTGTCTTCCTCTCCTTGATTCCCCAGATAGCACAGTGCCTTGAAAAAGGTAGATGTTCAATGAAAGTCTGAAATTGAATCAGATAGAATCTAATTTCTTTGTATATGTTGCTCCCTTTTTCTGCTAATATCCATGTATTGAAAGTCTTCTTTCCTGATCTCCCCCACTCCAAAGCGTTCCATCTTCCTCTGAATTCACAGCACATAATAGGATCTGCTTTGGTTTTGGCGTCCTATTTCATTTGAAGTTTAAGACTGGTGAGAACAGTGACCGTACCTTTTCATCCTCCTGTTTTCTATGGATCCTGCTCAGGGTTTGATTCCCGAGCACAACTGAAAAATTTTTGAATTGAATGTTTGACTGTAAAAGACCCAGGAAGGGCCTGTTTCCTACTTGAGATCAGCAGTACTGAATATTTGATGTCCACTATTTGCTTAAATAATTTCATGGGCTCCATTATTTACAGAAGGAATAAAGAGGTCTGTAAATAGGCAGCCACAATTCAGAGAGTGAGTACTCACAAAGTTCCTTAAGGTTTCAAGAATTATGCAGCATATGTCACCCACTTAATCAGTTACTTCTCACAAAAACACAACAACAGAGGATTTGTACCTCTACCTTAGAGTTATGGAAACTGTGGCTACATTGGTAGCAGGTTCAGGAGCAGAGCTCAGAATTTTATCCCAAGACTTCTGAATCTAACTCCAATGTCCTTCCCACCCACACCACAGGTGCCTGTGTGTAAATGATACCAGGCTTAGCTCATTTAATACAGTCAGGGACTTGATCATCTGCAGATTTGGTATCCACAGGGAGTCCTGGAACTAATCCCCCATGGATACCAAGGGATGACTGTGCTTCTCATCTGTTACAGGTCTTTTAGAGAAGCATTATAGCATAGGGAGTTAGGAGAAAACCTCTGATGCCAGACTGTGTTCAAATTCTGGCTTTGTCTAGCCATGTGACCCTGGGCCAGCCAACAATCACGCTGGAGAGGGAAAAAAAATTACTTTATAAATTGAAGCAGTGCATTTCATGAAGGAAACTCAGGTGGCTGCTGTGGAGGCTTCTTGCTATCAAATGTGTTCACTCTGTGCCTCAGTTTCCACATCAGTACATTAAAGATGATAATACTCCCTATCTCCTAGGGTTGGGCACAGGATTAGATAAGTCAATATACATAAAGCATTTAAAACAGTGCCTGGCACATATATATAATGGTTTGCGTCTGTCACTCTATTAATCATTTATTTTAAAATAGAGCCTATGCAATACGTTTTGTATAGTAAGAAAGGCAGAAATATTCACTGACTTTTTGGGGTCAATATTTGAGCCTCGTTCTAAGATATTTATGGCATTAGCATCTAAAATTTCTTTCATGTTCTCCACAACCTTTCTAAACATACTTAGTTTACAAAATCAGAGTGGACATTGTACAGGAATAGCTTTTCTCATAATATGTTAGTACTCTCAGTTTCATTCCAGCTGGAGTCTGAAATGTTTTTGCATGCAGAAACTTAAAAGTATGTGAAAACAACATGATTCAAACTTTTTATTCATTTTCATTAATTGTGTTGTTCGTTCACATATGGAATAAAAACAAAGTTGATAGTTTTTTGCTATCACTGGATAGGAATTAATCACCCCCAAAACAGGGCAACATATTGGGAACTATTCTGATGTCTAGTTGTGAAAGAAAAACTAACAAAATGGTACATCATTTATTTAATAATGTAGTCTATACATATCGATCGAGTATTCTCGTATTCCAGGAATTATTCTAGAAAAAGGACACCCACATGGAATTAATCTGCAGGTGTAAGGAGACATAAAATAAAGTAAACAAATAAAATAATTAAAAATTTTATGGTGGGAGTTATGGAAGAAATGTACAGGGTGATATGACCCACTAAATAAGTGGAAAGGTAGAAGGATGAATTTAGATAAGGTAATTTGGGAAGATTGAGCAGAAACTTAAAAGACCAGAAGAAAACACAGAATTTGGTGACATAGTCTGAAAAACAGAGTAAAAAAAAAATCAACCATAGAGACTGGTAAATACCAACAGCATTTTGTTTTTGTTTTGTTTTCTGTGCTCATTTTACTTATATTTTTTTGTCCCTATCAGTAAATTTGCTTTGGTTCAAATGCAGTTAAAATAGCTTGGACGAAGATCAAACATTATCCGAGATTCATGTTTCTTTCTCTGTTTCCTTTTAGTATAAATGTAATACTCATTTTAAACAATTTTGGAAATTAAAAATTTTAAATAAAGTTTACCCACAATCCAAAAACGTAAATGCAAACGTTACTAACATGTTGGTCTGTTCCTAAGGCAGATTTTTTTCAAGTTCAGTTTGTGGTTATCTAACCTTTGTGAAATGAGGTTAAATGAAGTAGGTGGCCAACTCGGCTTAGAAAAAAGAGAGGCAAAGCAAAGGTCATGCCGATATTGAGTTTACACGGTAATAAGCATGTTTGGGTTTAAAAAGTTACAATTGACCAGAAAAACTTGTAGTGGTCAGAACAATATGGCCAGATAAATGTTTTGATATCAAATGTTGCCAAATTTGTCTCCCTAACAGTTGCCCCACTTTGGAAGTAATAGCCTTAAGGGAGAGGGACCGTAGAGAAATCAGCCTTGTTCTGATGGAAAGAAGCTGGGATGGGTGATGCTTCTGGCCCTTACATGGTCCCTGCTGAGCCCTGGTTGATGACAAGACCACAGCGGCAAATATCTTGCTTATTCACATCATTTGAGATCTAATTTTTTCATAACTGTCAACATTATATTTTCCTTCTCTTCCTGCTCCTTCTCGGTCTCCAGTTCTCATACTGAAGAGCCTTTAGGTTCCAACTTGCTTTCTGAGGCAATACTGAACTCACAGATCTCAGTACCACCTTCTTTTGGATAGTGTGAGGCTCATGCTTTAAGGGGTTCAGAGTACACACACCTTCTTTGCTTCAACCCTAAGAATAAGTAAAGTAATGGAAAATAAAGGCCCAGCAGCAGCCAAGTCTGAACAAGAGGAGCCCATCCATAAAACTGAAAGAAAAATATGCTGATTTAAAGATTCTTCCACTGGGAACCAGGGATGGGAAATTAGAGGGAGAGATGATTGGATATAGCTAATTGCTCTATTATTTTTCACTTTACATAATAAAGAGACTTGTCTTTTGCAGTGCCAATGTCAAAGAACCAAATTAGGTTGAAGCATTGATGTAAGCTAGGGAAAAGTAAAATATGTTATTATGTCTCAGAAGTCATTTGGCAATTATTTTTTCCCTTTCAAGTACAGGTATGTAGGTAGGTAGAGAGACACAGATATTTATACATATGTGTGTATGTGTGTGCATTCATTATTGTAAATACAATTCTGTCCCTTGTCTTTCTCACTAAACATCTTCCCATGTCATAAATTCATCTTCAAAAACATCTTATTAAATGAATAATCTATTATCATACAGCTGTATCATAGTTTATTTAACCAAAAGTACCCTATTGCTGGACTTTTAGTTTGCTACAAATGTTATAGATGATGCTATAATGAACATCATAGGATATTAATCCTTTTCCAGTTGCTATTTTTTTAAGGATAAATCCCTAGACATAGATCTACTATAATCAATCATCTGAGTGTTTGTCAAGTCGTAGACCTGTATTGTTAAGCTGCTTTCCCAATAGCAATGTTTAAAGAAGACCTTCTCACTAAACCCAGCAGTATTAACTGTCTTTCACAAAAATCTTTACTGGCATGAATTTTAATAAAGTTTAAGGTCTGAGTCAGAGTCACTTGTTATTTTCCTTTCTATTTTTTCTTACTTCTATCTTTTTGGAGGGTGGGGATATCAAAATAGGATTCATGGTAGAGCTAAAACATGCATAAAATAATAAGCCACAGTTTAAAAAAAAGAGCATGTAGTTTTAAAAATGTGCACAAGATTGGTCAATGAGTTTATTTTTGGAAAGATTATTTTCTTAGGGCCATTTCAGTGACCTTGGGTTAATACTGCTTTTGAATCCCGTATGGTCAACATTGGCTATTTTTGAGCACAGAAATTTCTAGAACTTATTTAGACACTAATATACTTAACTGCTCGATTATGTGGGATTTCAGCTGAATTGGTAAAACAAATTCATTCTTCTCATAGTTGTCAAATCAGACAGCTGTTTTCTTTCTAGTAACATTTTATCCTTTTCATATTTGTCATTTCCTTTGTGGTCAACTTTTCCCCATAATGCTAATTTACTTCACTATCTACTTATAATTTTACCTATTTTTATATATTATTCTTTTTTTTTTAATTAAGTATAATTGATTTATAATATTATGTTAGTTTCAGATGTACAGCAAAGTGATTCAGTTACACACATTTTTTTTCTGATTCTTTTCCATTATACGTTCTCACTAGAAATTGAATATAGTTCCCTGTGCTATACAGTAAATTTTTGTTGTTTATCTATTTTATGTATAGTGGTGTGTATCTGTTAATCCCATACTCCTAATTTATCCCTCCCCCCAACCCTTTTTCCCCTTTGGTAACCATAAGTTTGTTTTCTATGTGAGTCTGTTTTTGTTCTGTAAATAAGTTCATTTGGGTTATTTTTTAGATTCCACATTTAAGTGATATCATATTATATTTGTCCTTCTCTGACTTCCTTCACTCAGTGTGATAATCTCTAGGTCCATCCATGTTACTACAAATGGCAATATTTCATTCTTTTTCATGGCTGAGTAATATTCCAGTGTGTGTGTGTGTGTGTGTGTGTGTGTGTGTGTGTGTGTGTGTAACATCTTCTTTATCCATTTATGTATAGATGGACACTTAAATGCATTCTTCTTATATACAAGGCCAATGCACCTTTGACCAGAATAATACTAAATTCTAGTCCCCCTCTACACAACCAACCATTACCATCAGGTTAATGTGGATACTTTTTAGACTGTATTCTATGCATGTGTAAACATCAATAATCACAGAGAAAATGTATAGTGTTGTTTTGGTATTTCTCTTTTATAGAAGCTGTGTCATAATATACCTACTATACCAAAAACCTGATCTTCTTCAGTGCCTCTTTCCTGTAAACTCTGGCCTTATATTCTCTACCACAGATTATGAGTCCCTCTGTATACAGATATTGAGTTCACTTCAAGTTTCTTGTTGTAGAAGTTTTTTATTTAAGAACACCTTCTTGATCCCAACATCAAAGAGAAATTATACTACAATTTAGTGTAAGACTTTTATAGTACTATATTTAATACATTTATAGTATTATATTTATGCTTAGATTATAACGATCTAAAATTTGTCTTTATGAATATGAGATAGGAACTAACTATATCTTTCTAAATAAGTAAATTATTCTCCCAGAGCATTTATTTTAAAATCTACCCTTTATCCATTTATTTAAAATGCCATTCTTATTGTATCTTAAATAAGCATATATGCTTGCATTTACTTTTAGACTTCTATTCCATGCATCTAGTTAATTTCTGTCCCACTAATATACTATTTTTATTACTATAATCCTATAATATGTTTGATATATAATAGGCAAGGCCATTCCATCTTGGTTTTCTTTTATAGATTTATCTTGGTTATTTTTACATATTCACTCTTCTTTATGGGTTTTAGAACAGGTTTCACATTTCCACAAAATATTGTTTTATGTTTATTTTTAAATTATTTTTTTCTTCCAGTTTTATTGAGATATAATTGATATACAGCACTGTATAAATTTATGGTGTATAGCATAATGATTTGACTTAAATACATTGTGAAATGTTTACCTCAATAAGTTTAGTGACCATCCATCACCTCATACAGATACAAAATAAAAGAAAAAGAAAAAAATATTTGTCCTTGTGATGAGAACTCTTAGGATTTCCTCCTTAACAACTTTTATAATAACACACAGCAATTGTACTTCCCATATTGTACATGCATCCCTAGTACTTATTTATCTTATAACTGGAAATGTGTACCTTTTGGCCACCTTTGCTCAATTACCCCTCCCAACCCTTTTATTTTTTTTTAGTGTTGTACTAAATTCATAGATTATTTTAGAGAAAATAGACATCTTTAAAATACTGAAACTTCTCATTCATGAACAAAGAATTTTTCCCCATTTACTTAGGTTTTCTTTTATGCCCTCCAGTGAAGTCTTGTTAGGATTATTCCTAAATATTTGATGTGGTTGTTTCTTTATAAATAGACCTCTTATTCTGTTTTATTTTCTAACGGGCTTACTGCTGTGAATAAAAGCTACAGGTTTTTATATGCTGAGTTTGTATTTGGCCATCCTGATGAAATTTACTTACTGGTTTTAAAATGTGTCCCATTGGTGTCCTCAGGACCTAATTATCTGCAAATTGTGACAGTTTTGTAACTTCCTTTCCAATACTTGAGTTGTTTTCCTTATTTTATTACATTGTCTGGGACCTTGAGTTAAAGATTGATCAGTTGCCTAATTCTTGTCAATATGGGTCTGCTTCCAATATGTCATGATTATGGGGAAGGCTTGATGCAAGACTTTGGTAGATCCTTTTATAAAGTCAAGGAATTATGTATTTTTTTATTTTACAGAAAGCTTTTTAAAAATTGTCATAAAGATGCTGAATTCCTTTAGGATTCTTTTTCAAAATCAAGTGAGATAATCAAATAGTTTTTATGCTTTAACATATTAATATACTGCATTCCACTGAAAGATTTCTAATGTTGAGCCACTTTTGCTTTCTCAAGATAAATCCCTATTTGGTCATTCTATATTATTTTTTACAGCAAATTGCTGGATTTGATTTGTTACTATTTTATTATTTTGTATCCATAGTCAGCCAGTCAGAAATGTCTTGTTTCAAGAAGATTTATTAGTGCTTGCTCATAACATAATCTGGGCCTTTGATGAGGGCTGGTAGGGGCAAGATACCATTACCATTTCAGTGTTCATTACTGTTTTTTGTCTTTTTAGATTTTCCAGCTCTTCTTTTGTCAATTTTAGTAATTTTTTAATCTTCTGTAGATATAGTCTTACATAATCTTACTTTTTAAGCTGTGCTTTATTTTTTCTTAATCATAACTTTTTAAAAATTGACCTTTCATATAACTTTTCAATGAATTAGTTTTTGTTTTTGAATCATGTCAATTATTTCTATTTGTTTTATTCATTAATTTTTATGTTTATCTTAATTCCTTTCTTAAATTTATTTTTGTAATTGTTTTAGATTGTTGGATTGATTGCTTAGTTCTTTTATCTTAAATCTTTCTAATTTTCTAATAAATGCATTTAAAATGACAAATTTTTCTCTGAGTACAGCTTTGGCCACAAATCACAGGTTTAATATGTAATACTCTTATTTTGAATCAGTTCTAGACATACTTTCTTCAGTCTTTGCTAATATTATAAATTTCATTTTCTTCAATTATTTTAGTGTCCTATAGATTAGCTACCTTTTTCATTCCTTGGATACTCAGGAGAGATACAATATTTATTCCTTGAAAATAAAAAGCCTTGCATACTAGAGCACACAACATGACTAGAGATTGAATAGTGCATAATATTTCATTCCTATGAACATGGATCCTTAATATGTTACATGGAGCAAATGTTATACATTTTAATGAACTCTATTGTTTCAAAAAGATTTAACACTTCTTTGGGAAAAAGAAGAACAAGAGTCACTTGAGACTGGAATTAAGTTCAAAGGGGTGACACTAAGAAGGATCACACTATTTATTTTATTTCTAGGCTTAAGAAAAAGGCTGTTTCTAATTATGCTCAAAATCCAGTACCCAGGATCATATGGTAGTTCTTAGGGTTTTTTGTTTCTTTGTTTGTTTTTTTACTGAGAGAACATTAAAATTAGTGAAATATGTCAGGCAGAGAAAGACAAATACTGTATAATATCATTTATATGTAGAATAAAAAAAAAACAATACAAATGAACATATATGCAAAACAGAAACAGACTCACAGATATAAAAGACAAACTTGTGGTTATGAAGCGGGAGAGGGGCAAATTAGGGGTATGGTATTAACAGATACAAATTAATATGTATAAAATAGATAAGCAACAAGAGTATACTGTGCAGCATAGGGAACTATACCCACTATGCAGCTCAATATCAAACAAACAAACAACCCAATCCAAAAATGGGCAGAAGGCCTAAATAGACATTTCTCCAAAGAAGATATACAGATTGCCAACAAACACATGAAAGAATGCTCAACATCACTAATCATTAGAGAAATGCAAGTCAAAACTACAGTGAGGTATCACCTCACACCAGTATGGCCATAATCAAAAAATCTACAAGCAATAAATGCTGGAGAGGGTGTGGAGAAAAGGGAACCCGCTTGCACTGTTGGTGGCAATGTAACTTGATACAGCCACTATGGAGAACAGTATGGAGGTTCCTTAAAAAACTAAAAATAGAATTACCATATGACCCAGCAATCCCACTACTGGGCATATACCCTGAGAAAACCGTAATTCAAAAAGAGACATGTACCACAATGTTTATTGCAGCTCTATTTACAATAGCCAGGACATGGAAGCAACTTAAGTGTCCATCGACAGATGAATGGATAAAGATGTGACACATATATACAATGGAATATTACTCAGCCATAAAAAGAAATGAAATTGAGTTATTTGTAGTGAGGTGGATGGACCTAGAGTCTGTCATACAGAGTGAAGTAAGTCAGAAAGAGAAAAACAAATACCGTATGCTAACACATATATATGGAGTGTAAAAAAAAAAAAAAAAAAGGTTCTGAAGAACCTAGGGGCAGGACAGGAATAAAGATGAAGGCATAGACAGTGGACTTGAGGACACGGGAAGGGGAAAGGGTAAGCTGGGACAAAGTGAGAGAGTAGCATTAACATATATACACTACCAAATGTGAAATAGATAGCTAGTGGGAAGCAGCCGCATAGCACAGGGAGATCAGCTCTGTGCTTTGTGACCGCCTAGAGGGGTGGGATAGGGAGGGTGGGAGGGAGACGCAAGAGGGAGGGGATATGGGGATATATGTATACGTAGAGCTGATTCACTTTGTCATACAGCAGAAACTAACACAACAATATAAAGCAATTATACTCCAATAAAGATGTTATAAGTAAATAAATAAATAAAAGGAGAAATAAAAATTCAAAAAAAAAAAGAAATACAAAAAAAAAAACTAGAAGAAAAAATCCAGTACCATTCACTTCATTAATTTTGGGTTTTTTTTGTTTTTTAGGATTCATGGTTTTCTCCCAATTGCCCTGGTCGGATACGAAGCCTTACATTGGTAAAGAAGTCTATTGGACTGACAGGAAATATTTCTCAGTGCCTGGAAAGGAAGAATCGGTTTGACAGTATGAAATGCAATCATGGGATTCCTGTCTCTGGCGGGTTATGCTGTTTCTAACAAAAACATTTGTGCACACTCATATCCTCTCTTCCACTACCTGAATGCAAAATTCTGCTAATGGAACTGACTAAGGTAAGTGTTTCACACAAAACCCAATTTTGCAGACATTTTATTTTCTGATG